>NW_009208149.1:43545-44106 GCF_000690835.1 Fulmarus glacialis
TAAAGGGCGTCATATATTTTGTAAGCTAGTCAAAAGTGATTTTGACAGCTCTAGTAACAACTGCCTTCCAGATGGAGGCATGCCTTACCAGTTACAAATAGAGCAGCCTCATCAGGGTGGGCAACACAGAGCTCAGGGGCCTGCTGAAGGGAGGTTTTTCTTAACTATTGTCTCGCCTGGAAACACACCCAAGATAACACTATTTTATTATGGAAATTTTGTAAGCTAGTCAAAAGTGATTTTGACAGCTCTAGTAACAACTGCCTTCCAGATGGAGGCATGCCTTACCAGTTACAAATAGAGCAGCCTCATCAGGGTGGGCAACACAGAGCTCAGGGGCCTGCTGAAGGGAGGTTTTTCTTAACTATTGTCTCGCCTGGAAACACACCCAAGATAACACTATTTTATTATGGAAAAGAAAAGTGCCCAAGAGACAGAGTAGGAGAACAGAGTGACAGAGGAGGCAGCTCAAAGCTGTCCCACTCACCTGCCAGCTCCCGAGAGGCTCTGCCAGGCCCGGCTCTGGCAGACCCCGAGCTCCCTAACACCTCAAAACGCCCG
>NW_009208150.1:0-1112 GCF_000690835.1 Fulmarus glacialis
ATTTAATGTTAATTTCACATATAAAATACCTACTCTTTTGCCAGAAAATGCACACCTAACCTCTCGCTTCTCCCTTTGGGAAAGTCATCCCTGTCAGGGAGAAGCTACTCTTAAGCATATCAAGCTTTAGTATATTAAGACAGACATTCATAAGCTCTTCTCCAATTTTCTTTTATTTTAATGGAAGAGTACCCAGCTTTTGCCTTTAATTATTTACTGCATGACCCCAAAATAAATCCTATAATAGGGGGGGAAAAAAGGGGAAAAAAAAAAAAAAAAGATTGAAAACCCAGTTATTCACCCTCTGATCAGTACCATACATACATGTAAAGGTAATGCTTAAGGATAGCTCAAATAAATACAAAAAACCCACTGAAATAAGGAAAGAAAGAATACATAATAATCTAAAAATTGTTAAGTAAGAATTATCAGCAGATTAACAGTCATCTCACAGGCAAGTTTTTTTAGTTTCCTTGCCTCTAAACTAAATTTACAAAAAGAAAAAATACCTACTGGTGTCTGCCTGGCTGCCCACGCTGATGTATCTGTCATTTCCAGGAAGGGCTGTTTGATAGTAAGTTGCCTCCTCTAGCTGGGGAACCTTGGCATTCTTCGCCGTGAGGAAAGCCACAGCCAACTCCAGATTACCATTGCTGTCCTTTAAGCATCAACAAAACAGGAAGTGAGAGTCCCCTCAACCGTTTTTAATTTTTCTTAACAGCAAAGGACAACATTACAAATGACTTAAGACCAATGACACGTTGTATTTTCAGGTGAAATATTGGTTAGAAAAGAAAGTTTCCAAACTTGACATATTCTGCATACTTCACTATTTTTAACCAAAATAAAGATAAAACATCTTATAAAAATTTACTTTGGTAGAATTCCACTTATTTCAGAAAAAAATTAAAGGTCTTGTAGTGTAGGTCAAGCCCTCAACAAGCATAATCAGCACACTCTTACAGACTTCAACAGCAGTCAGATGAATTCTTCTGAAAATCTATAATTTCATTTTTAAAGCCAGAAATACTGGCTTTTGAGGGGCAGTTGTGTACATGATTTATGCTGAATCTGAAGCAACAACTATGTATATATTTTTAATATAATTTTAT
>NW_009208151.1:0-7936 GCF_000690835.1 Fulmarus glacialis
GGCGCGGGAGCCGCAGCGGAGTTCTGCAGCGCCCCCGTGTGGCGCAGGGTGGCGCCGCTCCCGCGGGGCTCCGCGGCTGGAAACCCGCGTGGGCGCCTTTTGCTTTTTTGTTACTTTCGTTTAAAAAACCAAACCAACAAACCAAACCAAACCCCCGACCTCCGAAACAGGTGCTTCTGCGAATTTCTTCTTCCCACTGCGGGAGCTGTGGCAGCTCGGCGGGGGCTTGGATTAAGCCCTTGTGTCGATGGAGTAACAGCAAATCTCTGCTTTTCCAAACCAAAAGTGGGAACTGCGGTTTTCTTCCCCAGTGACAGCCTGGTGTCCGCTGTGCTGGGATAAACAGTGGTGGTGAGGCACGAGGCGACTGATGCAGGGGAGGGTAGCGTGGCCTGCGGCTCTCAGCCTGTGCTGCAGCCCGAAGGAGCCGCTTGCCCAAACGCTGCTGAATTTCAGGTGTAAGAAGAACGTGTGTGAAATAAAATGCAGACCAAGACGCTGTTTCAGAAATGCTGAGTATCTGCAAGTTCGATAGTCTGCATAGATCAAACCCTGAATGCCCGCAGATGAGTGGAAATGCCTCTTATGCTGGAGTTGAAAGCTTTACATTTTTCTTTTCAAATACCATTAGAAGCAATTATCTCTGCCTCCCTGATGTCCAGAAATGTCTTTCGTTGCTTTTGAGCGGGTGATTATAAACTTGCTGTTGATGTACTTTTAAGCCTTACAAAACACCGTTAGGAAACATTTGGGGAACGGGTTTGTGACGAGTGTGATGGCCGTTGAAGGTTTCTCCTGGCTCGTTTCCTTTCTGATCCCGGGCATCGTCCAAACGAGCCCAGGGAGCGAGAGGTTAAAGCGCAGATCAGTTATTTCTCCTGATTCCTTATCATGGCTTCGAGCAGGTTTGACCAGTTCAATGTGAATTTTGCCAAGGGGAGGAGAACAGGCACAAATCCATGTATAAGAAAACAACATGTTTTCTAAAAAATATACTTATACTGCGTGACAGTTTGTAAAGAAATCAGACTCCCTTAAAGCTACAGAGCTCATGTTCTTTGATTTATCGTTTTCTGAATGGAAATGCACCATAACATTAGCGCTTTCAAGCCCAGTGTGATAATGTCTCTGGCATTGTGCAAATAAGTTCCTGGAACGGTACTCTGGCTGGTCAAAAGGTTTGGCTATATTTTATACAGAGCAACTCGGTTCACCTCTATATTAAGGATTATTTGTTCGGGGTGGAGAGGAGGAGGGTGGGTTGCTTGCAGGCTGCCAGAAATAGATGCATAAATTATATAGGAGAGCTCAGACCTTTGTAGAGAACAAGCATCGGTGAGAGTAATGCTACCGAGATTTTCAGCTTTCATTTAAAACAAATGGAAAAAAACCCCAAAACAACAACCCAACCCAAAGTGGCCTCATGTTCTCATTTGGGATTTTACAGCTGCAGCAAATTGTAGCGCAATTGCTGCAGAAATCCTGTCTGACTTGTGGCCGCAGCTTCCATCAGCCGGGCACGTCGAGCTGCAGATGCTGGTCCTGAGGGCAGCCGACTGAGCCCCCAGTTTTGTGGGTGCCCATTTTGAGCTCAAAGTCATTTTTCCTCAAGCGGAGATGTTTGGGCGTTGGTTTGAGAGGCTGTTCTTGTGCTAAGGGTGGAAAACCGGGCGATTGCAAGTGCCTTCTGTCTTGTCTAATCTCCCCCCGTACCTTCCCCTGCACCCCGTAAAAGCAGTTCTTTATGAAGTGGTGAAATGTTACACATCGGCCCTGGCTGGCGGGAGGACCGAGGGCGAGTCCCTGCCGGCGCTCAGCCCTGCGTGGGGCTGGCAGCCTGGATCCCTTAGGATCATCCTGTCGTCTAAGCGGTCCTTAAGAGCTTTTTTTGGGATGTAATCCTGACACAAACCAGATCGGGCCCTGAAATGTTTTGGTCCAGCCTATCCCTTAAGCTCTCACATCTAAATGGGATGCAATTTCATGGTGGTTATTTGCAGCTGAGGACTGTCAACCTCAGGATTCAAGCGCTGGCTTTAAAAGCATGAGTTGCTTTCACACAAAATAATGTGTTTGTGATTTGGTCTTTGGGTGTTGCATGCCTCGGTTTGTGGTTTGGAATGGGGTTTCTGCCCAACCGCTGGGATGTTTGTTTTTTAAGCTGAGATTCTCAAGTAATTCCTTGATTGCAAGAGCTCTTAAGAAAAACAAAAATGTTATGAAACATGTGGTGTAAAATCTCAGCAGTTCGGTGGGTCTGTGGGGCCCCAGACAACTCAAATCGCTTAGAAGTCAGTGAAATGCCGATAACTTATTAATGTGGCTTTTCTGAAGCAAAAATCCTGCCACCTTCACTGTTTGCCGACAGGGAAAAAGCATAATTAAAGTTTCTTTGTATTGCTTTGTAAGTGCAGGATCAGATGAATAGCTTTATTTTCCGTACCTAGAGGACAGTCTTTAATGACAAGGTGTTACTTGGATTTTTTTAGTAAACGGCTTAACAACAGCGAGTTTGCACAAAAACAAGGGAGCGTTGGCTTATGATCGCAGCTTAAAATTAATTGCAGCGGAGGATGCCCTCAGCCTGTAGATTGTTTCGGCGGGAGCGGGGGGCTCGGTGCGCGGGCGCCTTTGAGCCGATGCTGTCGGCTGCGTGGTCCAGGGTGGTGTGGGAGCTGTCAGGAGCCGGGATGGAGCTTCCTCTCGTGGCAAATTGCGTGTTCCTCATGTCAAACACACGTGAGTTATCAATGCGCGAGTTCCTGTTGCGTTGGGGGCTGGGATAACTTATGCACCCGCCTCCTAAAGGCCTTTTTATTCATGAGTATGTAAATCCAAGGCATAAACGCTTTGTGTCTCTATATTCTCCCCAGCAGAGGGATCAATATGCAGGAAATGTAAGTTAACAAAGTGTCGGGGTGGAACTTCATGACAGTGTCTCTTCTGCCCTTTCTTTAAAAGAAAGTGATTCCAGTTTCCTACATTAACAGGCAACACAGTCTCCCATTACTGACCCGCCCGGGTTTTCCCTGAGGAGGGATGCTCGGAGGGCAGGGTGCTGAGGTGCGGTGGTTGGGCAGGTGCCGGGTTTGGATCAGCCGGTCGGTGGCCTGTGGCCATGCGGAAGCAGCCTCAGGTTGCCCGGAGCCCCCGGCTGGCACCAAGGACCTCGCCGTGACTTGGGATCGGTGTTTCGCCCTGGCAGAAGTGCCAGGGGTTGAGCGTGCCTGGCACCGGTAGCGATGGGCTTACAGCAAATCTGGACTTGATGTTCTTTCACCAAATACACGAATAGTAAGATAAAATATTTGGTGGGTTCCACGTGCATACTTCAACAGGAGCAAGGGGAAGAGATGCTTTAGATTATCCACTTGAAATCTGTTGAGGTTGTAGCAAAGATTTGGGTTTTGTTTTTTTCATATTAGAATTTTTAGCCTAATGAGGTCGTTAGAGGACGTGAAGGAGGCTCTTCCTCTGCTCGAATAACACGATGATTTGTGTGAAACCAGGGTAAACTTCTCTTCGTTCCTCTCTGGGACACATTTGCGTGACAACTCGAGGACAAAAAGGCAAACAAAGCACGTGCTTTTCCCCATGTTCCTGGTACAAGTGCGCGCAGAGCCTCGGGCCCTTCTCCCTTGGGGGAAAAGGAGGATAGGTTCCGAATAAAGAGAGCCTCATCCCACAACCACCTTCAGAGTATTGTCTGCTCACCTGGCTGGAACTGCTCGTGGCAGCAATGATGATTGTACCCGTATCTTGCAGCATCAATCTCGAAACACTAACAAGTCCCGAAATACAAAATTTCCCAGCTGAGAGAAATGGTCTGGACAGCAATAAAAGCCCCTGCTATATATACGTTAACACATGCTAAACTACTGCTGACTTCATTCCGACTTAAGCATGTGCTTAAACGTGTGGTTCAGTGTGAGCCACAGGGAATATGTTAAATTATTACTCAGGTTATGTAGTGCTGAAAATCACTACGTGCAAAAATAAAGCCACTGTCCTGAAGAATTTAATTTAAAGACTGGTTATAATAAATTCTAAAGGACAACTGGAGGGAAGAAAAGGCCTCTTTTTGTTTTTCTTTTCATTTCTTTCATTTCTCCTTTAAATGTAAGGAGTCAAGTATAACTTCATTCAGCAAGCTTCTCCCTAGAGCTGTTGTACCTGCCGGTGGGTTTGCTCAAGCAAAGAGGCTACGCTGGATGTTCTGTCATTGTCATTTTGTACGAAGGCGTTTTGTGCGTGTGTGCACTTGTGTATTTTAAAGAGTAGCTTTGTTTAAGGCTTACGGTGATGAACTACTTCTTAAAACAAGTTAAACTTTTATTGTTTAACCCTCGGAGAGATGTGGCAGTTGAAAGAGATTGGGTGTCCAGATTGATTTTTGGTCTGTGGTGAAGGGTGGCTGTGAGCGTGCGGACGCGTACCTGTGTGCGGCGGGGGCAGAGCCGGTGGGGCATTGAGCAAACACTGGGACTTCTTCTTCTAATCCAGTGTCACGGGAAGAGCAGCCGAAACAATCGCCATCATCCTTCACCCTGATAATGCTTTCTCGCCAACTAATAGCTCCTTGTTCATCAAGGAAACGAATGTGTGCGGAGGTGACACGCTCTTCACCCACTGCTCTTTGTTCTAGGGTCCTCCAGACTGATTGTATCAGCTCCAGCACTGACAAATATCCCCCCAAACTTTAACACTATGTAAAATTGAGTTATGGGGTTTTAAGGTTAGACTCCTCTGGCTGAAGGTTGATTGTCTCCGAGAGATAAAGGAATCAGTACTCAACAATAACAAAATCTTTGCCATAGGATAATGCCTGTTATTGAGCTCACAGCTCTCTTTATTTGGTTACAAAGCTTCACCCCTATTTTTTTTCCCTGCACTCATAGGTTAAAGTGGGAGCTGCTGTTTGAAATTGGTGAATTGCTGCTGTTCCTCTATCCACCCTCACCCTGTGCTTGAACAAACGCTCTGGCAGATAGATCAATTCCTTGAAACATCCCATCACCCAGGGCTGTGTCTCTGCAGCTGCAGTTTTTAACCACGTTGCCCTCGCAATGGCACCTTCCCAGCAGCGAAGCAGTGCAAAGATGCTGCTGGCACTTGGGTGGCCTTTGGAGAAAGAAGCCTTGACTTCCTTGCCTGGACAAACCCAAAGAGCTTACTAGGCAAATCGAAGAGTAGCGGGAGGAGAGCATTAGCCTGGTTTTTACAGTAAGATTCATCCATTGGAGTGGAGGAAATAATTCTGATGGAGCTGGGGCCGAGGTGGAGTGCCACGTGGCTTGACCCAGGTGCAATACAGAGCCCGTGGTGTAGGTGACGGTTGCATCTTAATGCCTTGGAGCCCCAAACACCTTGTTCAGATTCTCTGGCCAAAGAACTCTTTTGCATTTAGTAATAAGGCTTGGCCATCTGCTGTAAATGAAAATGGTCTGGCATCCCTCTGCAGAGGATCAAAGCATTAACAAAAATGATGGAATTTGGAGGAAGAAATCGGAAGTTTATTTTAACTTTAGACTGATGGTATCTGGGGCAAAGGCGTTCAGTGCAGAGACAGTCTTATGTTGAGGGCAACAAGACCCTGCCAAAAGAGATGCCTAGGAGGGACTGTGCTAGCGGTGGGCGAAGAAGCCACAAAACCCAAGGGAGGACAAAATTTAGTGGAGTGAAGCTCCCTGTACTCTCTGAACTCCTTCCAAATCCTGGAAGCACTCTGCCTTTCCTGATAAACACCTGATGCATGAGGTGTGTGGAGAGGACATGTATGATAGAGATGAACTTTCCTTGAAGATTTGGAGCAGGCAGGCGGTTGGTGTCAATCTTTGAAAATATATATAGGGTGGTGCTCTCCACCCCCCATAACTTACATCTCTGCTTTACCCACTTCTAATTACCTAAAAAGAACTCTGCTGTCCCCCAAAGGCCATGGGCATCTGCAGGAGAGGTCTTTGGCTCAAGTCTACCTGATTTCTGCTTCCTTAAACTTGATTGATATCCTTATGCTTCCAAGCAGACCTGATTGTTCCAGGGAGCTGTGGACTACAGGATGAGTTCAGAGATCCCCTGACTTTGGAGGGAAATGGTTTCCATCCTCTTCCTGCGCACACCCTTCGTGTGGTCAGTGTTTTAGGTGCGAGTTCCCAAGATTTTGGGCCAGAGCCAGTGTTGGGGTTTAGCCTGCGTTGATGTTGCATCGTTGCTGGAAGCAGCCTGCCGTTATCCTGACTCCCCCGCTCTCCCCCCGTGGCAGAGGTCCCTCGCCCCTGCGCACCGTGCAGCCGACTTCTTTTTGAGATCCTCAGTTAGATTGCAAATTCTTATTTTTCTCCACTTTTACTCCATAATATTCCCTGGTGCTGGATGCGCTCTGGATTACTTTTTTTGTTACCCTAATTTATTCTTTAGTAGGATGAATCCCATTTTATTATTCTATCCATATTCCTAACCTCTCTGTGTCCCCTACTATTATTTCCTCTGCTTTCACTTGATATTTGCATTACCACCTAATTTAGTATCTTCCTGCTCATTGAATTAATGGACTGTTTACTTGCCTTAGATAAAACGGGGACTAATACCCTGCAGTACCCCAACACAGACGCTTCTTCCCCACGTGACAGAAAGCCATTTATCACCAGCTTTTGTCTGTGGCCCTTGGGCCAATTTTCAGTCTGTGACAATTGCTTCTATCCAAGCTGAGGTAAATTAATTTTTTCAGTGAGATTTGCTGTGGCACCACATCAAACGCTCAGTAAAGTCTCGAGATATATTGCGTCTTCCACATTACCCTTCGTCTGCTAATTTTGTAGCTTGATCAGGAAGGCTGACCGTGTGTGCCTAAGGTCATTCGCTCTTTACAGACCCAAAGGTTGCTTGTTGCTAAGAAGGCAATTATAGCCTAGGTGCTCATAAAGTAATTTAGTCCCTTTTTGATTTTTTTTTTTTTTAAAATCTGCTCTGTTATTTTATGAGTGCGACATTAGATTTACCAGAGCATTTTTCAGCCTCACCTTGGTATTGTATGTTTAAAATTTGGTGCTATCTTTGATTATTGCCCTCTCCGTATTTTTGGCCCTCTGCTATGATTAGAAGGAAAGGCCAGTGGTTTGGTAAGTTTGGGAACTTTGTTATCGTAATCCCTGTAAGACTGCATGCAAATGGAGATTGGTGGGAAGGAAAGCACAACCTTAGAAGTACAAAACAATAAATGGGTACATCTGTCTACCCCTTTCCATGCTCACACCCCTGTCCTAGCTCTAGTTTAGGAATTGCTACCCGAGTAATCTCTATAGCCATCAAGGAGCAGAGCATGACTCTGGCTCCCTCGAGTTGTAACGGCATCTCTCAAGTAGGTGAGAAATCTTCGCTGCCAACTTGTAGCTATGTTTGTCATCTGGTGGATGTCAGGGTGGTGACACTGCTCTTAAAATGGGTTTCCAGTTTGCTTTCTGCCAAGGCTGATCTGAAGTTGCTTTATTTTCATCCGTAGGTGGAAATTCCACGTCTGCTTTGAGTGTCTCCCTGGGTCTGCTAGCTCTGCTGGACCAGATCTGTCAGCTTCAGTTATTTTGTTGGGGGGAAAAAAATGCATCTTATTTTGAATCAATGAAAAATTCTGTATCCTTCCTCTCCCCCCACTCTAAGAGAAATCTAGTTGGAAAAAACAAACATAAGCTGCTTTTTTTCAAATGCAGTGGGAATAAGTTGATCAGAAATGCTTCATTATATTTAAAGTCTTGCAAAGCCACTCTTAATTTGTTTAAGAAAAAAACCCCAACCAACAGAAAAGCAAAGCAAGAAGATTGGAAACCACACAAACTTTTACGATGGAAAACTAACCAGCCCTACCAAGGGAAAGTAAGGCCAGACAAGATCGGTATTTGAATATTCTCTTTTCCTTCTTTTCTTTGATATGCAAACTTCCTGC
>NW_009208151.1:7949-14647 GCF_000690835.1 Fulmarus glacialis
GGAGGACAATAGTGCGGCTCATGGTGACTTTGGGGTTTGGTTCCTTGGTTTGATCCCATGATGGCTGGGGTAGGCTTGGGGACGGGGACGAGCACCGCTTTCCTCCCCCTCCCCCTTGGTCTTCCCGTTCAACCCCTGAATTCACGGATCAGCAGGGGAGCTGAGCCGTCTGAGCCAGGGGCACCGGCACAAGCCCTGAGGTTGTAGAAACTGCCATAAAATGGCTATAGCTCTGCTGTCTACAAAGCCTCCATCCCTCTTGGGTACCCCAGTATGCTAAATCTGTGGGTTCAGGCTTGGGGCAGGTGGTAGGATTTGCTCCTTTAATCTTCAGTGTCTATTTATTACAGTGGAGCTCCAGGGCATCTGAGCATGGCCTTTCTCGCCAAGAGACCATAACAAATGGATGCACTACCTCTTTGACACAGAACCGAGGTTCGCGCACCACCTATCTGCGCGATTCGGTGCTGGCTCTTTCTGTCTCTGCTTCTTCTTTTGTTGTGGTGCTTATAAAACTAAGGAGCAGGAAGGGATTTGAATGCGAAGAGCAGCTCCGGTTGACCGTCCACACCTGCCCTCCCCTTCGCTTCCTGGCCAGTCCTTGGCTAATTTTTCATGGGGGGGATGCTCACCTTGGGGATGAGAAAAAGCTCTGCCCCAGGCCATGGGACCATGACGTAGGGTAACCCTTTTCCCTTTGTTTACTCTTAGGTATTGAACCCTTTCGCAATTGCTAATTATTTTTCAATTGCCCAAGACAAATGAGAAGGTTAGGGAGGTGCCATTTCTCAGTGACCCTGCCTGTCAATTGCTGTGACTCTTTATTAATGTTGGAGCTGGTTTGGTTAGATTTTTCTTGTTGGTTTTAAAAAATAAAAGGGAAATATCTTGAATTGCAGAGGTGATTTAAGCCTTTCTCTGTCTCTGAAGGCCATCGGAAATTAGCAGGCTAACGATGTTGATGGGGAGTTCCATCTTCTCGTTGCAACTTAATTTTATTTTTAGGGGAAAAAGTGTCCTCAGAGAAGGTGAGGACCTTATACAAGAAGGTACAACAGTCTTGTCCGAGTCTTTTGGAAGATGATTTAATTCTTACTGCAGTGATACTTTGTGGTACTACCCCAGTATCAAAGCTGTTTTGCACCAAGTTACAGCTCTGAAGATTTGCAGTTTGAACAGGCGAACAGACAAGGTGAAGGATGCCAAGGGGGGGATGCTGGAGGAGTGTGAAGTGGTTTGACTCCAACACACCAGCTGTTAGAGGTCATGTCCGACCAGGATCAACCCAGCACCCTCCAACTTTCCTTTGTAGTTTGGGAGGGCGAATTAGGGGACGAAAAAACAACGGTGTGAAGTGCACGTGAGTCCTGGGTTTGCCATACCGATTCTGTTGAAGCTGAAAATATCATTTAGCTGAAAACACTGACTTTTGGCAGTCGAGTGACCTTGGCTGGCAGGCGAGGTGCTCCTTGCTTGGATTTGGGGGAACGGGGGGCTGCGGGGCCATGCAGCCCCCAATTCTTTGTGAGTGCAATCAACTTGCTCTGGAGTTACAGGAAACATTGGCTCCGATCTCCCATATCAGAATTCCCGTTCCCTGGTAGCGTAAAGCTTTTAATCCATGTATGCAAAACTTGTGATGTGGGGTGTCAGTTTGTGGGGGTCCCAGGCTGCTCCCCCAGCCCATGTGCTCGTCATGGGTGAAGGGTACACTCTGTGCACGCTTCCATGGGAGACGGTTCTTGGCAGCCTTTTGCAGAGCTGAATCTCCCGGTTCCCTATTGAATGGGGGAGCTTGAAAAAAAACCCTGTGCTTTTCAGCATGAGATGTATTTTGCAGCCTGTCTCCAGGCAGCTCGCAACCCAAAGGGCATCACCGAACGCGCCAGCAACAAAACAGCAACTGGGGGGAGGGAATAGGAGGACAGAGGAAGATGGAAAACCTCCTATACAATAATTAGAATAAAATTGGGGTATCAAGAATACAGGGGTCAGCTTCTGTTCACACCAATATGGCTTTCACCTTGTAGAGAAAGGCCTGCACCAGGTAATTAGGTCAAGTCAATGATTATATATCTTTAAGCGAAGTGGAAGGGACTGTAATTGTGATGAAATTTGTTTGAAGAGGGAAAGCATGGGGAATTTTGTTTAAAGGTAACGAGTTCAAAGGGTAAATGAAGTTCAAGGTTCAGTTCCTGTTCACTCCTAACAAAAAAAAAAAAAAAAGAAAACAACACCCACGCACACCAAGCAGCCAATATTTCTATCAGACGAGTTGCTTTATCTTTTGGGGAAGGGAATGGGATCATATCCCTGTAGGAAAACTGGAATTAAAACAGTGACAGCTCTTTAATGGGGCTTTCTTTCTTTAGGAGCCAACAGAAGGGTAAACCTTGTGTAATGGGTTTTTTTCCTAGTTGGTTTATTCTTCCCTTCGGAGCGCGCTGCCACATGCAGCCACCTTGCATGCAAATCGGTGACATCCCGAGAAGGGCCTTGCCTGTGATATGCAAATACCCACTTTGTTCACGGGAACTTTTCAAGAGAGGGGAAGGCAGCTGGGCCATGACCGGTGGGGAAAACTGCCCATCTTGGGGCATTTAATAGGATTTCAACTTCCCAAAAATGTTTTTGGTGGAACAAAAATGTGTTCCTATTCACGCTTCTGGCATAGTCTGGTTTTCTCCCAGTAAATGCGTGACTTCTGTCGATGCTAGTGGGTGTTCTGGTTTGATGGAGGGCAGGAGTGGACTTCCCTGTCCCCGGCTGGGAAGCGCTCGGCTGCTCTTGGACCTGGGAGAAAAGGGCGTAAGGAAAAATAGTCACGGCTGCCCTTGCAAGGTTGTTTTTAAATTGCACGTGTAGGTGTAGAAAGGTGAGCTAACCGTTGTGATACGAGTGAGGACCTGTGGCCTCATAGCGTCATTATGTGATCTTGGGAGCAGTTTTACTGTGGTACCCAGCAGTGCATCAGTTCTGGGGGGCTGGAGCCCCGCTCCTTGCTCTGGCTCTGCCGGGCTCCCGGGGTGCCTTGGCCACAGCTCGCTCTGAACGTGCCGTGCCGACGTTTGGGCCCAAAGAGTTTGCGACTGATGCTTGGAGGTGGCTCTGTGGGAGGATTTGGCTGAGCGCGTTGTCCCCTTTTCTCTGTGGAAACAAGGAGGGGTTCGTGGTGGTGGTGATCGTGCTGTTTTTCTTGCATGAATGTTGAGCCTCGCTGTTTTTTTTTTTTTTCCCTAATGGCTTAATCGTGGGACAGGAGGCTCATTCTGAGCAAAAAACGATGTCGTTTGACCTCATCTTGAAAGTAAACCGCAGAAGTTTAGCGCTCCCCTCACTTGAAGGGGAAAAGTACCAAAGCAGCTCCCCAGGAAACCTCTAAATGGGATGGAGACGGGGGCAGCCCCCGAAGCGTCTGGCGTGGTCGGGAAAGCTCCCTGTGAACTTGGTCTGGGATCCTGCTGGCCTCGGCGCTGGCACAGCGCTGTGCCTGGCTTTGGGGACACGCCACGGAGGAGGACACGGTGACACGGGTGACGTGGGACCTGACCCGTTCCTGCTCGCTGCTCGCAGCACCCATGGGCTGGTGACTACAGCTGGGCTTTGGGGGGGTGGCTGGAGGGATGCGGAGGGTAGAGCCTCACCTCTGCTCGAGCTGCAAAGATTTCGGCAAAATTTAGTAGAAGTTCAAGGAACAACATTGCAACAATATTAATGACCTCAAAGGGCGTGCAAAGTTCAGAGTTCGCCTTCTGTTTACACCACTGATCCTCTTCTCCCTTTTCCTGTTGCATCCGTCCTGTCTTCCCTATAAATTTGATGTCATCGGTCGCTGTTAAGATCTGTTTTGTGACATTTCAATCTGGTTTAGGTTTGGTTTTTGTTTTTGTTTTTTTTTTTTTTTTGTTCCTGGAAAAATATACAGCGGTTTTGTGTGGATAATAGAGGGTGAAGGGTGGGAGCGCGAGGGTGTCGGGGTGGAGGGTCTGGGGGGGAGCAGGGTGCTCTCGCGATCAGTTCAAGGTTCACTCTTTGTTCGCGTGTAATAAAAAGTCTTCAGTTATCAGGTATTTAAACCCAAATCAGCAGTTCCATATCCGTAACCTGAGCTAAGTGTTCCTCCATCTAATGGCCGTGCGGCTGTCGTTTGCAGCGAGTTGGGTGACACTCGATTTGTACTCGGTGACGGGAACAGATGGGTCTTCATTGTGAAAGCCCGCCTGTATGCAAAGCAAATGTGAACGGAGTTTCCCCCGCGCCCGCGCCTGACCTGACCACGCACAGGCATTTACCCAGCGCGCTCAGCCGGGGGGGCGGCCAAGGGCGATAAAAAATGGCACTCGGATAGTACCAGCGGCAGGTCAAGTTTACCATCCGTCTTTCAGCGGGACCGAGATGGCAACACAGTTATTTAGTTTCAGTGTTGATGTTGGTTGCAATAAACTCCATCATTTCACCTGTTTATGAACCCAACCTCGTACCGGTTTCTCTGCAAAAAAAAAAAAAAAAAAAAAAAAAAAAAAAAAAAGCAAGCGAGCGCCGGCGATCGGCTCCTTGTTTCTGCCGGGATGAGGAAGGGTCCTGCTCTCTGGTGGGGTTTCTTTCTCTTTTATTTGATCCCGCAGTCCACGTCGTTGCATTTTTCCTTCCCCCCCTCCGCCTCTTTGTATTTTGAGGTTTTGTTTATTTCTTCAGAAGAAACGGAAACCCGTCTGTGCCGAAATGGGCTTTTTTATTATTTAAAAATTGAGAAAAATGATAATTGATGCCAGAATAAACAAGCGGCATTTTAGGCGTCAGTTAACAGTTTTGCATGTACATAGGCGGTATACAATATATAATAAATCTTACCATTTAAATGTGCAACCCTTCATTAGAGTGAAAATATGAACAGCTGTAATCGCACATTTACGCTGGCGACAGAGAAAAATCTGGTTACAGTTGTAATTTTTCATGCTGATGAAGAACTGGGAGCAGGTTCGAACACTGATTCTGTAACTGGGTGGAATTTTATTCCTCCATCCTCTCTTTCCCCCCCACCTCCCTCTTCCCCCCCGCCGCCTCTCCCCAGCCACATCCAGTAGTGTAGCAAATTAGCGTCTTTTGCTCACAGCAATGCTCCTTTTTTATATTATTCTCCGGCTCATCAGAAAAGTAGATTTCTCATGCCAATTGTAGGGCCCTCTTGGCTGTCGGCTCCTACGGGACTGACCCCCCAAACTGTGGGTAGGATGGATGGTTACACGTCCCCAGGACATCTGTTCTTCAAGGGATGCTGTGAGCTGGAGTCTGGAACTGATATAAAAGAAAGACTCACTACAAATATAGTAAAAGCTTCTTGCTGCAGTAAATCTTATTTCTTGCAACTTGGCTTCCAGCAAGCGACCGGCACATCTTGGGAGAGGAGGGGGGCTGAGAGGGCGAAGGCTTTTTCTTTTTTTTTTTTTTCCTCTTTATTTTTTTAATGGTGGAAATGCCCATTTTGCAGAACCGGAGCCTGAAATGCAGTAGCTGTAACCATTGCAAAGCATCTTGAAATCTTCCTGTCTTGTTTTTATAGTTTATTGTTCCTTCCGTGGGAAAAAAAAAAAAAAAAGACCCACGGAACTCATATATATTTTTAGGCAGTTGAGCCTCTGCTCAAATCATCATGAATAGAAATGAATGGCCAGAATTCGAGCTGGTATTTGTCCAGTCGGCACTTGTCATAACTGACAGGGATGATGAAAATAAGGCACTTTGTACATATCGAGAAATTGAGGGCTTCTGAAATGGTTTTATTCCCTCGTTTTTAGTCATTGAAAAGTGGTAGATCATTAATTTCCTGTCCTGGAATAAGGAACTGCTTTGAACATGTGGAAGGTTTCGTACATACATTTGTAACACAAACATACACTCGTGCTCTCGGACGGATGATTGCCATTTGACCTAATATTCTTACCTTAATACGCCAAGGTCTTTATTAAACCATTACTTAGGCATTACTTGTATGGACTGCGGGTCACGGGCAAAACTCGCAGCGAAGTCAGAATAATTACTAAATAAAACTGAATAAAGACTTGAGGATTTGGCCCATTCTTTGTGACCTTGAAATTGCTCTCCGAGGAAATTCTGGCAGGTAAAGAGAATTGGATTTATATTCTGATGTATGAAATTCTGGTCGTCTTACTTCAACAGAAAACTGACTGTAGGTTTGTTCAATTTTGTGGGACTAACGAAAGAAATTGTAAATGATTTTTTAAATTATTTTCTGGAGGAAGAAAAGCTAAGAGTGACTATTAGAAAATTATTGGTCACCTGAAAGCATAATTTTTACCACTGAAAGCAGCTTAAGAGAGACTAAGTCCTTAATTAAAAAAAAAAAAAAAAGAAAAGAAAAAAACACTTTATTTCAAGCAAGCTGATTTTTTTTAATTGCTGCCTTACCAAAATGCGCCTAACAGTTTGCTGGTTATTTGCCAGGCTAAAGGAGCTTTTTATAAGTTAGGCTATTTTATTTAAAAAAAAAAATTAAAATCTTGGGAAGCTGGCAGACGCTGCTAGATGCAAGAGTGCATATGTACTTATTACAGACCGAGTGCCCTTTAGAAAATAAGTGCAGTGTTCGTCTGAAGTGCAGCAGCTTCTCATTGCTGTCGAGGACTCAAGCACCCCTTAAAGTGTGACTGGTTCTCATTAAACCTGTTATAGAAACAATC
>NW_009208152.1:0-16872 GCF_000690835.1 Fulmarus glacialis
ACGATTCTATGATTCTATGACTCTATGAACCCCACCATCAGATGAAGGCTTCATGAAAAACAACTATGCCAGGTCTTTAAAAGAGGTCTGTTTGGATCCTAAATTCTCCTACCTGAGCCAACATACAAGTGAGCACTCAATAAGGAGTGCTCTCTACACACCATTATAAATAGTGAGAAGACATCAATATTCAACATTGTGGAGTGTTTTCACCACTATGGGTAGGAGCACTACCTTCATCTGTATTTCATCTGGGCCCTAGAATCACATCTGGTTTTTTCCTATATACTTATTGCACACTAAGCCAGCAAGCACAGCCCAAGGATTTTGTTTTGTTTGTTTAAAACCTGCTTGCAGCCATGAGGTTTTGAAATTCACACTTCTTTTCAACTGCTGAAGCAACACTCTGGGATGACATATCACAAAAGCAAGGCCAACTGCTTTCCAAAAGGAGATACATCATAAAATAAAATAAATGACAAAGAAAAATGGGCCACTGTAAAAGCAAAAGGAAAATACTGCAAGGTGGTAACATAAGCAATCAAAAAAGCAAGCAAAAAAATATGTACAAGAGCTCACACAATTCTTTCAATCCACAAAAATAATCAAATAAGGGCAGCAGTATTCAGTGGAAACTACACAACAGCACCATCGTCCAGCTGCTTTATTCTTCTCTTATAAAAATGGATCTAATATTAAACACTGCAGCTCCTTACTAGAACATGAGGAACTAACGCTGGCCACACACTATGAATCATAGTCAGTTTCTATCTGCATTTAAATTTCCTGGACTTTGAACAAACTGACCTAACAGCTAAAAATAAAATCCAGTTCCCATTTCTAAAATCCCATTTCTGGCCATCCTAGCAGTTCATAGCCAGTGATGGTTGGCTGTGAAGGTACCAGTGCCTTCTCTCTTCAAAAGAGATGTGATGCAAGCTCTTACTGATTGGCGTGGATAGATATTCAAGCAGACAGTTTCTCTGAGCTATCAGTTCTTAACTTCTGTGTTGCCCAGACACGATGACAGGAATCTGAAAGTTAATTACCTTGCAATTTTCCTTCTTTAAAAATTTTTTGTAAGACGGACTGCTGGCTCCTGCTACAAGACTGTGGGAACACTACTACTGCCTGTGTTTGGTCCTGAATGGCACTGGCAGTAGCAAGCAGTGAAAGACGTATCTTCTGATTCCCCACAGAGATAAAGCAGGAGAAAGGAAAAAAGGGTGGATTTTAACATCAAAATTACCACATATATTATGGCTTCTCTAAAAGATGCAAAGTTCCACACTGGAAGTCCACTCCGACTTAACAAAAATACCATTCAAAGATAAACTGATAATTATGAACAAATGGCTGCATCTAGTTTTGCACAGGTAGCTGTATAATACTATGCAGACAAGGCTGATTAGACTTGAAGATGTTTCTAGGGGACATGTAGACCAACCCCTTGCAATATGGAATTGAGGATTTCTGGCCAGATTCAAGCATCCGTGCTCCATAAGTCAAGTTTGGAAAATTATAATGTTTCTTCTGTAGTCATGTAGCTACATAATTTAGAAACTTCACCAAATACTGCTAGTCTCACAACACATTTGGCACTGCCGTATAGTCGAAACAAAGCAACTCCATAAACCAGGGTTATCTTGGGTATCCAGCATATGTATCTTCCTAAATCAGCTGCATTTGTTTAAAATAACTAGCAGATCTGACTTAAGAGCACACATTCCTTGAAAGTGAAACAAGTCTTTTCAGAGTAGTGGTGCCTCTCTACTTGTGTGAAAGGTATAATCCCATTTAGCTGGCAATTTCATCTTGACAAGAAGCATGTACAATTATACTTTTACAATTCTTTGACCATGAGAACAAAAAAGCCCTACTAGCCCATTAAAAACAAATCATGCTGGACAAGACTTCTGCAAAAATCATGGTGGTAATAAAATTATGTACATTATAAATTGAACACTTTACTTGATAAATAAGAGTCATAGGAATTTGTAATGAATGAAAGAGCTGTAATGGCAATTTTGAAAAACCTATTTGTTAACTGATAGATTAAATTAACTATGTAAATAAAGCAGCAAGTTTTGTAAGTTTGTTTTGCAAACAATACTACATTTTTTTCCCAGACAATATGCATTGTTTGTATCTCGTGCTCATTTTCTTCTATTCTCAGACCAGAAGCAGCACTACAGCAAAGTACCCAAATTGTGACTCACCATTGGTAATTCCTTTTCGTTTTGAAAACCATGACCCTATCCTATCCTGGAGCAGAGGGTCATTGTGCTCCACAGAGGGGGTGGCCCAATCTGGGACTACCCCCAAGAGTCAGGATATTATTACTGCTGAGAAGTCAGTATCTCTTGGATACACAGTAAAGATTATCCACATCTGACTAATGACCTCTCCTGGCCCCCAGGGAAGAGTTTGCGGGGTAGACAAGGAGTGTTACAGAAGCCAGCAGAGCTGGGACCTGCCTTATATGTGACCCTGGAGTTGCAAGGGAACCATGGGGGCAGACCCTGTGCAAGCCAAGGGATAGGCCCCATGGAGCTCCTTGGCTCAAGGGCAGTCATGGTGGCGAGGGCTGGGTATGGGTGAGGTGTAGCTCAGGCCAGGGTTGAGCATACAGGGGGTCACGCTGAAGGTCTATGGGCCCTGTGGGGCCAATCGGGGCAGCGATAGCCAGCTATGCCCCAGCACTGCGTTCCTCAAGTCTCCCTGGCTGCCACCTCCAGCCTCACATTGACTGATGTGCTAGCATGTAAAATGGAGGTCATATTACTACTCCCACAAAAACCCGATGGCAGCTACATCTCTGCGTGCTTTCTCAAGGAAATGGGACTTACGCAATCACACCGTCTGTTATTATGTCTGTTAGATTTACCCCTACAACAAACCCTGAGTCTGTTGGCCAATTTTAACCACATCTGACAGAAGGGCAGGGGTCTTAAAGATAAAAGCTACATCCAAATCTGCACCTCGGTTGTGGTGGGGAGACCAAAGCAGTTACTCCAGCATGAGAAGAGATTGCTATGAGAGCTCAACAGCTGTGGGGTTTTGGCCAGTCAACATGCAGCAGACCTCAGAGCAGCCATGACACCGTCTGTGTCCTGCCCACAGAAGTGCTGGGGCAGCCAGGAGGTCATAAGGACTCACGGGGGACATCTGTGGTTAGTAAACTGCAGGATGTTGGACACCTACCATAGGAAACCAGTCCCCATTAGTTCTGCTGCGCAACTTGTTGTTCCTTTCTTTAAATTAATCTACAGAAAAAAGATCCTTGTTAAAGGTCACAGCAACAGAGGTGAAGTTTGCAAGAAAGTGTTGTCAAGAAGCCAATATTTTAATGTCTGATAGCTTCAAGTGCATCACACTGACATTATAGCATGACAACATTATACTATTTTAACAAAACTTCTGATGCTCACATAACCTGTAGATTACCATTCTGAAACTCTTATTTAAAAAAAAGAATCCTACTGCCTTATTATTATTTGGAATTTTATGTTGAACTAGACCTTTATAGGCTTCTAACTTGCACGCAGCAATGAATGAAAACTGAAGAGCATAAGTACTTTTCCAGTGTTTTGTCTTGTGAAGATGAACAAACATCTTAGGAAGCCATTAATCCTTAGCACTGAAGGGAGCAGTAAGAGAAATCTGGTGAGCACACTAGCACCAGTTTGCAGTTAGTTGACAATGCCAACTTCTAACTTTGAAAGCAGCATGAAAATGTGTATTTCCTTGCCTTCGCCATCCCCACCAGCATCTTCTGCAGAGAACGACCCTAACCACCAAGAAAGCAGCGCACCTGACGGTACCAACCACAGGAAGAGGTGGTCTGTGCCCTTGGGAAAGCCCAGAATCACCAATTCTTGTCAGACTGGTTGAGGAGGAAGGGAAATGGAAAATTTCCGATTTTGGATAGCAACCATGAGAATAGCATGCTGCTTCTTTTAACCATTTCCTAACTAGAATTGGGAATGTATAATTTACTTTCTGTAGAAGAAGAAATTGGAACCAATATTACTTTGTTCAGTTCTGTTTATTTATAAAGAAGGAAAAAAATCCTGTGTCTTTGAATGCGAACGGAATCAAGCAGCAGGAGAGACAAGCTTTGCTCACAAATCCAATCCCCTTGATAGCTAGATTCTGCCCAAAGGTCCTCTTTTTTTTAGTTATTTCTAACATTGCCAGGCTATTGGTACTTCTGTGGCTGCAGCGATCACTTTCTCACTGCCCTATCTCAGTTTCTCCATTTTTTCTGCCCTTCTTCAGAGAACCACAAACCTTTACCAAACAGCACTCAATAAAACCTCTTTACCTGCATATGCTTGTGCATTGGAAAATAGCTCCTACTGTTTCAGTTATGTGGTCCATAAAAGATCCCTTTTCTTACTAAAATGTACCTAAACTTATTAAAACTATTTACTCCTCTAAAGGCCTAATTAATGTTCAGATGCAGCAAAATGATAGCAGCATGCAATCTGATTAAAGACACCCAGCATGACATGGCCTATGAAAGTAATACAAAGAATTTCAACTCTGGTCTGCAGAGCTAAAAGCAACACTAAATCACATAGGGCTACAATTCCTACAGTGACAGATTGTTTGCAGTTAAAAGAGATCAATGGTCAGTGAAAACAGCAAATATAATATAATAAATATAGGTTGGGGGGCAGAAAAAAAGAAACTTATTAAGAAAAGACTGAAGAAATTGCCAGATCTTCAACTAATGTCAATCATGTATCTTCAATGAAGGTGATGAACTTATTTAATGTAATGGAGCTAAGAAGATGGCCTAAAACAATTATTAGAAATTAGCATGGTCATAAAAGAACAATGGGGGGAAATAAATAAATTAATGAAAACTAGTTTCATTTGCATTATCTAGCAAAAGAAAAATACTTTAAATAACGTGCTTATTATTACTCAGATGAACAGAACATTCTAATATTCTAGTTATAAACCAAATAACCCCATGCCTCCAAGTGCTGCTGACAGTCTTTTCTCGTCATCTGCGCAGACTTCCAAGTTTCTTGGAACCCACAGTACTACTCCTGGCTGAGCTGTGGCACCCACTTCCTAAGGCGTGAGAAACAAAGAGCCAGAGAAGCATACCTTCCTAAAGGGATAACAGTCGGACAAAGAGAAGCAAAGCACATACAGGCTTTGCAGTTTGGGATAACACAGTGACTTGGCCAAGGAGTAACTGTAGGCTGTGCAAACATATAATGCAAATGAGCGTGACCTGTTTTGAAGTGTTTCATAGATTAAGTATACTTCCTTTCTGATAAATTAAAGTTTTTGGAAACAGGTTCTTGGCGTTAACAAAACACTCTCACCCTCAAAACCAGGGCACCACTTGTGCGCTGCATACCGGGGGCTTGGGAAGGTCAGCCTGGGCCAGGCACCGTTCCAGATACACAGCGAGGGAGATGGGAGAGTCTCAGTACCTGGGAACAGTCCCTGCACTGTTTAATTTACTCGTATAGTCATAGTCTCAGGTTCCCGGTGATCTTCATGAATCCTTTGCTATAGCTCCAGCTTTGTAGATGTTTTGGCCTTTAGAAGCCAAAGGCCTCGGCAAGTCATACCCAGCATCTACACGGGATGAAGGTCATGGTAAGCTACTTCTACAGTCAGTGTAGAAAGACAGGCGGTCTCCAGAGAGCAATTCAGCCCACCTGAGATGTGACTTCCCACTACAGAGTGCCTATTTTGCTCTACTGACTAGAGAGCGCCTTGGTTGTCAGGCTTAACATTTAGGTGCTTCATGTAGGTGCCTACAGCTGGGTGGGATCAGGCTGTGTGTAAGTCTCTGGGTGTCTGTGCAAAGCAGGGTTCACAGCCATGCAGACTTTGTACTGAACTCTCAACCAAGTGACCCTGCACTTAGCTCACAAAAGAAATATACAATCATGCACAAAATAATAAACTTCAACCATATTTTCCAAGCCCCGGTTCCCACAGCATTGTTTGGCAATAGGTCAGACATCCTCTAGCATATCTGCAAGCTTTTTGCATCTCGCCGCGTCTCCTCAAAATCGAGGTGCCTTTCTTTGATGTTGTAAGGTCTCGTAGTTAAATCCCTTTTTCTCCTGCTTCAAAAAATCGCCTTTCTTTCCCATTCAAAACCTTTGAGGGACTTCATAAATCTTTCTCTTTGTTCCATCTGTGAGTCCCTCTGGAACTGCCATTCTCTTAATTTCTGTTCCTTTTTCCTGTTTGAGAACTTTCCACTTTATCTGGTACAGCCATTAAAGTTAATGGCTCTTCATCACTCTGACAAGTATGTGGTATAGACCCAGTCAGCAAACGGTCTGTTCCACATTAAATATACGACATTCATAATAACATTGTCCAAAATTCATAAGATGTGTAGAACATGCTGGCTGCCCCATATGCCTGGGATCAAATAGACTTTAAATGTTGTTTAAAAGGGGTGCTTTAGGGTTTTTTCTAAGACAGAGTGCAGGACTGAGCCTACTTTAATCTCATAAACAGCAGCTGACCAGCCAAGTCAATTAACACAGATATTTAAGTAAGACTTTGGTAACAACGATTTTGAAATTTCACCCTTTTTTTTCCCACAAAAAAGGTAGTCAATGGTAATAATAAAACTGCAGAAAGAAATGTAAGTGTTTGAAATCCCCACTGCCCTGTTGGACAGGGCAAACAAATACTAAAGATATTTAAGTGACAATAGTTTTGTAGTGTTTAGTAACTATATGTGTAGACAGCAGTACATTCAACACTGGACTAGTGAAGACACTTTTAAAATGAAAAGCTGAGAACTTATACACCCTCTGAAACCTCTGTGGTAAAAATTGCTGAAGACAGAAAACAATTTTTGATCTAGGACATATATTCGGAGGTATGAATGGGTCATTTCCAATCACAGAAATCAAATCTATACAGTTATTATAGCAATTTGTCCACATTATTTTGGAAATGCAGTGAATATTAACAGAAGTTGTCGTAAGAAGAGATCCCATTTGTATCTATTAGAGGGATCTAGAAAAATATTCAACTATGCCTGTATTGAATAAAACTGGATGACATCTTTTCACTATACCCCCCTCTTTTTCTGAACACTTCAATTTGCACGTGGAAAAGCAGCCGTAGGTTTCACAGCACGACACCTGACACATGGCCCAGTACGGCTGTTGACACGGACAGGATAACAACATACTACACAAGAAATTCAGGGCACGGCAACAGTACTTAAAAAAATGCTCCCCTCACTTAGCAAACTTACTAGTGATGCTTCTCAACAGCCATAAAAATCCAAAAGTCAGATCAATTATTCTTAGGCTAGAGACGAGCTAGAGGCTAGGTCTGTGCAACAACATCTATTTTTTGAAGTCATACTGCTGAAATCATGACAGGACTGAGTATTTGGGGATCAGTGAAGATCCTGTTTTACCGAGGCTTATGTTGAAAGAACACCTAATATTTTTCTGCCTTATTTTTCACACACTGTTTATCAAGTATGAGCTCAGGTGCATTGATACTACTTGTGAGAAATGCATGGGAAATGTCTTTAATCTACAAAGTAATCCATGTTCAAACCCAATTACGGTTTTCCTTGATTGCACTAATTTATCAGCCATGAAATGCTCTCCTTTTTCATAAGTTTCGAAGCTGCTTCAAAGTCGTGCCCCCAGTGGTGGCTCCCCAGAAGACAAGAAGCTTCTGCAAGCAGTTGGGTAGCGAGCGGGCAGTGCATGCAGTGACAGCATGATGCATCTACGGAAAAGGTAATTGCATTTATTTTTCTTAAGAAAGCCCTGGAAATCATTATTTTAAGACAAGCAGAGTAGATCCAGGCACAATGCTACACTTTGTTGCACTGGTTCCCAACTAATGATTGCCTGTAACACAGGTGAGGTGTGGAGCGGGCTAATAAATTCTGCGGGACTTGTGCCAGCTCTGGGCAGAGAGAGTTCAGGACAGACCGATATGAATCCTCCAGCTGGGGCCAGAAATCATCCTGGCTGCAGCCGGTGGAAGTGGTGGGAGAGCAGGACACCACCCGGGGTGAAAAAGGGAGGGGAGGTGGCAGCAGCAGCCCCACAGACGAGAAGAAGCGCCAAGATGCTGAAGGCAACTAGGGGAGCGCGGAGGCAGTGTGTGCGGTCCAGCAGGGCACAGTGCGAGGAGCGAGCATCAACGGGCGCCAGCTACAGAAAGGCTGGGAACGGGTGCTTTGTGTGATACCCCGCTCACGGCGGGACAGAATCCTTACGGACCATTTCATTCACTTGCAGAAGGACGCGGCAAATGCATCTGTCTTTGCTGGATACTTTTGGTGTTAAGGATTGCAGGGAACTGGGACACCTGACACCAAACTGCAATTATTTGGCAGATAACCCAGCGAAGAGCTGCTGAAGTGGCACAGAGCAAAGGAACATTGCAGGTCCTTTCATTCTGTCAAATCAAGGGACTGTCTTGAACTCAATTTAATCTTAACAGAATAACTAGAATAGAACATCCAGTATAAAATTAAATACAAATTTGTCATTTAACATAATACAGTGGCAGGACAGTAGAAGCAGTCAGACAGGCAACAGCTGGAGCTGGATGCCAGTCAGCAAGATGTCTAACCCAGGCCAATAGAGTACTCAAAGAGATAGAGGTGTCCTGGTCCAAAGTACACGTATTTCAGAATATAAAAATATATATACCCAATATATATACTTAAGATTGCATATATGCTTAGTCTTAGTCCAGTCCTATCCCAGTATATATTTAATGTTTTTAACTGTGGCAGGGAGGTCAGGATCATGAGTTGCCTTTAAAAGCAGTCCTCTTAGAACAGCATTGAGCTTTACTTACAGATCAGCTTGTATTTCTGCTGCCTACCTGTTCTGTAAGAAAATGGATGGCTTTACTTTCCAGACACCGACTTTAATATTATTTTTTAAGGAAAATTTAATATTTTAAAAGACATTTTAATTTCAGAAAACTGAAATTTACATTTTTCATTATAAAATCCGGCCTTCAGGCTCATTTGTGGAGTTGGTCCTTAATGACATAAGTTAGTACATTTTATGTCAATGTAACTTTGACGACTTTGGTGGTTCTATGGTCTCCAAAAACTAGAGTAGAGAAGAATCAGGCCATCAGTTTTTACAGGAGGGGAAAAATGGAGGAGGAATCTGAGGGCATACGTGACCAAATAGTTTAGCATATTTTTCCTTTAAGGTCTTTTTTATGTTTTAACTCATTAATCAGTAAGAAATAATCTAGAAAGGAATTACAGCAGGTGCTTGGTTATACTATAATTATTCTGCTTCACCTCAGACAGTTCTGAGGTCTATTAAGACAGAAAATAGTCTGAATGTTTTCCTTACTTAAAAGCTGGCAGCTTTTTAACAAAGAGATAGACCAGAGTAGCATATGTAGTAATTGCAAACTGTTCTGATCAGCGCTGGCTAATTAAGGCTTTAGCTAATTTGATTTTGAAAGATGGTTTGAGTTAGAATCTGAAAACTCTTCTTTAGTAATACAAATGAGAACTGAAAACATATGTTACAACTGAGAATGAAACAGCACTTGTACGGCTCATCTTAACGGAGGCTGTAGAAATCACTGAGAGCAGTTCATTTCGCTGTAACAATTTTGACTTGAGGAAGACGACGTCTTTTTAAAGTGTAAAATAACCTACTGGTAAACTCCAATGTTTGAAAAGGGACACCAAAGATGAGAAGGTTGAAGTAATAAGTCCTGGGCTTGAGTGGAAAACCTTCAAAAAAGGCTTTATTCTCTGAAAAACATCTTTTCCAAGGATTCAATTTTGTTTCATCTGAAGAAATGTCAATGCAAATTTCTATTAGTTTGACTAGCTATGTTGAATGTTTTTCCCAACACCTTGAATCAACTGTCTCTCCTAAGACATCAACAGGACAACAAGTTCAGCTGTCGCTTCGTGGTGTTTTCCTGAAGGGCTACGCAGGACTGGTAGGACCTGTGCACAGGCAGCTTGTATAGCATGGCTACTCTACGGTGTAGCATGGTTCCAGCCAGAATAATATTAAAGATGTGCTCATCATTTATATCACCAGAGTATTGAATTATCTAAGCGTTGTCCAGTATGCTCCTTCCCCACTAAAGATGAAACTTTGAAGAAATGCAGTCAGGTGAGATGATGGCTTTGGTAGTAAGACCAGCCTGAGAGAATCCCATCCCCGTCCACCTGCTCCACCTCTCCAGCGAAGAAGTGGATTGTGACTTCTGAAGCTGGCTTTGCACTGAAGCCA
Source organism: Fulmarus glacialis (assembly GCF_000690835.1). NCBI lineage: Eukaryota > Metazoa > Chordata > Aves > Procellariiformes > Procellariidae > Fulmarus > Fulmarus glacialis. The sequence continues at coordinate 10,269 of NW_009208152.1, forward strand.
GGGTACCTTGTAACAGCATGGCAAACCCCGCAAACTTTAGAACATATATTGAATGGCATTCAGTATAAAAATTGTATCTTTTTATGCTTTTACATGACTGGCTAAAGATAAGTATGTCTACAGCAAAATTTCAGGTTGAAGCCCATTATACTTACCGTGATCAACTTATTTTATACTGTTAAAAATGTTATATATTAAAAAAAATATGGTTGGCTCATCTTTTAAGAATAGTCAGACTCATTTAATATTCCTGACATTTGGCTACCTGTTTGCATTCACAAAGCTCTTTCCTGAAAGTGAAAATATAGCACTATTTTCTTGGCAATGTTTAACTTTCTGCTTCTTAAATAGTAAAGCAATACTGCTATTTAGATTGCAATAACAACAAGAAGAATGTTTGCTCTGTTTAAATCTTCTCTTTCTGAAAACATGGTTTATTTATTTATTTATAATATGTGGAAACACACTTGAAAAAGAAGTAAAAAAAAAGCTAGAAACAAAAAGTAAAAAAAAAAGGTAAAAAAAACAAACAAACCAGAGTTATTAACTGAAATTACCATAACAGTATGAAAAGGCAAATAATCAGAGGTTAAAAACATGCTATGTTGATAACTGGTAATTCAGGATGGAATTCATCTCTTCCAAAAATGGCAAGGTCGCATACTGTGCAATCACATTCATACTCCATGAAGTTTTATTTCTCTCAAAATCTTTGTCTTTTTAGTTGGTGTTGATCTAAGACATTGGAAATGATTGCAATCTACAGCAACAAGGGAAAAAAACAGTTGTTAAACATGTCTGACTCTTGGAGATAATTCAAATGGAAAAAAATCCAGGTCATTGGCCTTTTTAAATAGACCCCCGGCAATATTTACTCCTCCATAAATAGCACAGTCACATGAAATAAAACTGTGTTCAGTAAAGCCTGCAAAACAAAAGAACAATTTACAGACTGAAACGCAAACTGTGGCTCATGTGTTCGCTGGGTAGGATTAAGTGAGCTTGCTGCACGGTCTGTGCTTAGTGACTGTGATGTCAGATCCGCTGGAAGGAGAGCAAGTCAGGTCACCGAAGGTGCTCCATCCTTCAGCAAAGGCAGGGGAACGCTGGGATCCTGCTCTAGGCAGTGACCTGTGAGAGACAGCTTTTGCTATAATGATACATTTCACTGCAGCAGAAACAAGCGTCGCTGCCTTTACCATCATGACTAAGAGCACATCTACATAAGGAAAAATCACGGGCATTTCTATGCTGCTTTAATTCGAACACTATGGCTCTATCACTATAGGAAAGGCAGTACATTTCCCCAAGATAGACAAGTCCTAACATGGAGGTACATACTTCTGAAATCTCAGTAAGACCATTTATTTCCTCTGCTGGCAAAAATAAATCTTTTTGGATGTTACAGACAAAAAGACAAATGACTAAATTACTATAAACATTATTTACATCTCTCTAAAGCTCACGTCAATCTCTTCTGTGTGCTTACCCATGCTTATCACTTTATCTCAAGTCTTACTTCTTTTTTTTCCCCCCAAAGATCCAGCTCTGGGAATCATATTATTACATAAGAACCACAGCTGTCTTTTTTTAAGTCTCTTTTGCAGCTCTCAAAACAGTTGAGAAAAACCTGAAAACATGAAACAACTGCAGACAAAAGCTACGTAACCTATGTGACAAATTAATAGTATCCACAAGTACAGGTGACTTGATTTCATTCATTAGCCAGGGAGTGGAAGGATTGATTATAATTAATCAATATTTAAGACTCCTCCTTACTAGTAGCATTCATTCTGCTTTTGCAAAAATAAGTTCAAAAAATGCCTCTGAAAAGGTACAGTTTGAAATTGAGAGCTGTTTGAGAGGGCAGATTTGCAGACGATGGGTGCCAGCCCACTTGCTAGCAGCCGTGGAGAACTGGCTATTTGGCAGACTTGGCTCTTTGTTTCCAGTTGCTAAATCACAGCAGAGACAGTTGAAAATATAAAAATACTTTTCTGCTATTATTCTCCAAGGAGAATAGAATTACAAGGGAATAGAATTACAATTCAAGATGCAAAACCAATTCCTTACAGAAAGTATTCCACACTGTCAAAGTGCTCGGAAACCCTGGAAACCCTTTCCACCTTGGATTTATGGAGAGATTTCCCCATCCTCTTCATTTCTCTTCGCTACAGCCTATATATCTGGTTTACATCTCTCGGCCACGTTTTGTATTTTTCTGGCTGCCACAGTCATTAAGTTTCCAAGAGCAGCTGATTCTTAGCATGCAGTAATTCTTGTTAGCCTGCTGAGAAGCTGACAGAATAAACCTTGCTGTTTGTTTGTTTAATTCCCTTCACTGAGCATTAGGAATTATTTCTGAAAGAACTCAAGCTTCCAGGTGTTTGCTTTTACATGCAAACATTTCACAACAGAAATAGTTCCCTTTTATTTTCTAAATGCTGTGTTGAACAATCTTTACAGAAGACTGTAAAGCTGAGGATAGCGCTTGTAGGCATTTACAGAGGTCTGGTCTGCTGCAGACAAAAGCATTTAGAAAGAGGTAGTGGAAAGGCTACTGTGTTTTTTGTTGTTGGCGGTGGTGGTTGGTTGTTTATTTTTGCATTTCAGTAAATACAGGTGCCAGTTGTTACACTTAAAAATACTATGAATCCACTCCTCTTGCTGAAGATCTTTGTATATAAAATACAAACAAATCTTCAGCACAGATAACATTAATAAATACATATATCCTTATGTTCTGTAGATTTTTGCTAAGGAAATGGCAAAGATGCTAACTGACTTTGAAAGCTTAGTTGTAAACCTACATCGCTCAATAAGATGCTTTGCATCTTATTGAGCCAGAAAGACTGCTGTTGAGTTCTCAGACAGCACTGTTTCCACCCAAAATGACAGTTCAAGACACAGGCAGAATTAAAGAGTTAAATTGGGATACATTTGCATTGGACTATCAGTTATGATAATCAGTGTACGTGTGCATGTGTGTGCCTGTGTTTACAAAGTTCTTAAAATATATTTTTTATTTGCAACACAATCACGCTGGATTGTCTGACAGAAGATTTAATTAAAAGGTTTTTAAAATAACAACATGAATCACAGCTAGTTTTAACAATCCATTGCCTGCACATACCCATACACATAGTTTCGCCTGGAAAAACTGTAATGACGTATTCATAGGTATGCCAAAGGAAATCGAACTCAGGGCCCTCACAAAGAAGGTCTCGCCAACTAATCTCTGAGTTCCAATCCCAGAATTTCAAATCCTGCTCTGGGAGGAAGGTGACAGATGGTCCCTGAGACAACCGATTCAATATTATTCAAGGATTTATCAAGCAAAAGACTTGGGAAGACTTCTGCTAGATAGCAACTAGCCAGTGCAGACCACAGAACATGTAAACATATGGTTTAACCTGAAGTATGCGAATAACTCACTTGGTTTTACTGGGACAGTCCCAGTCCTTAAACTTAATTCCACACATGCTTGAAAGAGCACAGCCTTAGCCCGGAAAGTATATTAAGTTAGTTGAAAAACTGATGGAGCCGTGCAGTAGTAAATACAAGCATGGCTGCAGCCAACAGGGCTTTTCCTTAAAGATTTTAATTTTCAGAAAGAAATAAAAGTAAGTTTTCATAACCTTTCTCCACAGACCTTCCTGGCTGAGGGTTCACTCACTTAGGGTATCCTCTTTACTAAAATATTCCGCCCACTGTCTCTGAGAAGAGCTAACTTTCTTGTAGCTCGCCCTCTAAGCATCCGTACAGAAGAATGGGAACGCAAAGCTATAGTTAACTCCTCGTCTGCTGGCAACCAGACAACTCCCTGTAGCAAAAACTCAGCAGCAACCTGGCACTCGAAGCGCTACGCTTCCAAGCCAAGTTGGTCAGGATTCTGAAAGTTGATGATAGGTCACGTTCTCATTCACCTTTCCATAGGTCTCGCTCCTGGGTAAAAAGATGCTAAGAAGGTGCAGGAAATAAATATCTAGGACTGAATGAAAAGAACAGCAAATGTGACTTTTAGTTAAATCTGCTCCAGAATGTTGTTTCTCTGTTTTAAATAATGATCGTGAATGATAATGAGCTTTCTTCCAAGTCAAGTTAGATACATGTGTGAGGTTTTGCAGAATCAATGCTTCAGTGCATATTGAGGGCTCTGATTTAAGACTGGGAATAGCTTGGCATAAAAATACTACTCACAACATTCTCTGTGGACACCTCAGACTTTTATGAATTGGATTTGGAGCCAGCAGCTTATAACCTGGCATCATTGCTGTGTGCCTTTAAATACACTCTAAAAACCAGGGGGTTCAGAAGCTGACTCAGAGCAGCTCCGACAGCTGTGTAGGAAGCAGTATGTGCAGAAAGCGGGGAAGGGCAATCTCCAGCCTTCTCAAACGCAGCTATTTCAGATTGCCAGTCAGAGCTCTCGCTTTCTTTTTTTTTTCTCCGAATACCCCAGTCCCTCAGGCCTGTATGTTCCAATGATTTCATACGTCCATGTAATTCCACTGACTTCAAGTGTACATTAATTCAAACATTACCATTTCAGCTTGGGAAACTGTAGCTGGTCTACAGAGCTGCTGCTGATTCTTTTCTGAAACAGAAGAGTTATATTAAAAAGACAAAAGAAAACTCAACAGCTAAAAATACTTTTCATTTATTTGAGAGAATAATACAGTTTATTTTTGTTTGGCTGACTCAGATTTCAGCAATGTTCTTTTATGAGTGATACGTGAAGATACGGTCTGAAAATATCTTCCAGTGCAATTGATACGAAAATCCCATCATTGCAAGACTACACCTATTATTTACTGAGGTCCTTGCGTCATGAACTTCAACTGCCAACAGATTTTTACAACATAGTTTTAAACAGCATGGCAGCTATTCCAAAGCCTTGTAACCTTGAAGAAAATATTTTAAATCTCAGAAATATTTTTACGCTACTTAGAACTTACATAAGGCTTTTCATTAACAAATTCCAAAATGTTTAATTGATGAAACCTTAAGGTAGGCTCTTTTACATTGGGAACAGGCAGCAAGACTTGAGTTGCCAATAAACAGTATACAGGACACACTGAGCAGTGTCACTTTCTAAAAATGGGTGCAGAAGAAAATGACAGCTGTTGGAGAGCAGGCAGGATCAGAGGAACACGCCGATACAGGGTTTGGGCCTCAGTGCTGTTTCAGTAGGAGCTGTGGGCCGCAAAGTGAAATGTGCATTAACCAGGTAAGGAATGCAAGGATTTCCTTTACTGCAATGAATACATGAGTTGGCAGTTTAAAGGACAAGTGGCTAAAGAATGTAAAATGGATATATATAAATGAATAAATAAATGGATATATAAAAATGGATATGTATAAATGGAATATATAAAACAAATGAAATAAAAAGTCTGCACACTTACAAGAAAGATAACAGTGTTATTACACTTGTCCCCTATCATTTCTAGATATGCTGTATCCAGAATTGAATCTAAAGTATACAGAAAAGAATTCTCTTAGAGTAGTCTCCATCTCTCTGTTTCCAAACACTAAAGATTATTTCACCAAAAGCAAAAAAGATGGGAGGTACACAAGTAATCATACATTAAAAAGCTAGTAGAGATTGCGCTGACAAAGGAAAGGAAAAAGAATGACAGAAGGAAACACGAACAACAGTTTGTATTGAACAAGGCTCCCACAGTCTTAGTCTTTTATGTTCACATAAAGCTGTAATCTACACTTGGTTTTTGATTTATGGTTTATACATATAAAGATTAAACTTTTAACTCATGAAAGCATTTAACAAACACGCATGATTACCTTACAGTATTTATGCCCTACCCCAGCTACTGAAACCTGAGTGTGTATTTAAAATACTACAAATACTTATTTGCTGAATTGGTACCTAAAACTATGTAGTAAGAAGAAATGTGCTGATGTGCATAAAACGTATCTCTATGAGAATGACTACAAGCCAAGGCATCCCACTCGTTTGCAGTTCAAAAGGGGGGCTGTTCCTATATGGAAATGGGACCAAGCAGAAGTCAGACTTTAATGCAGCCGAGTACTGCACGCACAATCACGATTTTCATATGCTGCACCAGCCACAATTCTCATTTCTCATAGCCTAACTTCAGCCTGAACCATATAAATTGTACAAAACAGAAGAATTAGTTACTCCATAAATATTCACTCCTTGAAAGTTAAGCACGTGCTTGTTTCAGGCAATTCTGTGCCTTCAGCCTGCAAAACGAGACCGTGACTCAGTGTGAGAAAGTAAACACCATGGTAACACAGATCCGCAAGAGCCAAATTCATCCGGAGATGTAAGGAAGACCAAAACCGTTGAGGTGCCAGGAGGGTGGAAAAAAAGAAGCCAGAAGCACTTAGAAGATGGCACAAAACGTGCTCGCACGCTGTCGTGCCTCCCAATGCGCGCCGCTCACGGCTGAACACCCTTTTAGCAGTTTCCCCGGTGAGGAGCATCTCCAGTGACCGCCTGCGGCTGCTCACGGCTTGTTGAAAGCACCAAGCCTACAGACTCCCGCACTTCGCGCCCCCCTCACGGCCCACACCCGGGTGGGGCCGGGCGCCCGCGGCGGGAAGAGGGCCCCGGCCC
>NW_009208153.1:0-249 GCF_000690835.1 Fulmarus glacialis
TTTATTCATTTATTTTATTATTTATTCATTGATTATATCATTAAAATAATCAACATTAATTTAGAAAATATGCATTTACCTCAACAATTTCTGAATTTAAGATACCCTAAGCTGCATGATTTTAGAAAGAAATAAAAAAACCCTCAGAGGCAATTACTTTAAGGTATAAAGTAACACACTGACAGCAGTATTACCAAACAGCAAATATACCAACATGTGTGCGTTTACAGGCTAGTTTATAGGCTTTTT
>NW_009208153.1:384-20357 GCF_000690835.1 Fulmarus glacialis
AGTTTATAGGCTTGTCAGACATGTCAGAAGTAAAATATATTAAGTACAAATTTTATTGAATGATTAAAAAAACCTCATAGACTTTATGAGAGAATTAATACACCAGATAAAAAGCATTACTAGAACATAATCCAACTGTGAACACTTTTTTTATTTATAAGGAAACTTCCAAATTGATGAAAAATCAAGAACAAGAATCTGATAAATGTAACACACTCAACATTGTAAAATACTATCAGGAGGCCCTATATCAATAATAAAACCACAAGGTAAAAAAAAAAAAAAAAAAAAAGGCAACTTGAATACTTGTGCAATGTCGTTATAACCATAAGATTTAACAAAAAAAAATTGGTTTGCCTTCTTAACTTCAGACAAATGGGTCAAAATCCAGAAACTCCCATTCCTCTTCTTCACTTCCCCAAAACAAAACAAAATGAAACAAAACAAACACAATCTAAACCTACTTCCTTATAAATATTCAATTCCTCTCTGAAAAATAATATATCTTGTTTATTTTACATTAAAAATGTGAAAGCAACCTTTCTTTCTGTTTACAGAATAAAGAAAAGTAACCAGTCCTTGGCCAAGTTGTCCTCTTGTAGCTGTGCTATAGGACATGCAGAAATTCTGTTTTGACCTCTTTTAACTTCCAGAAAATAAATGGGACAGCACATGTTCAATCAAAGTGATTGTATTACCTGAGGCTTCCCTCTCAATTCTGCAGCTGCTAGCTGGAAAGCAGTGAAATGAGGCCAGGAGGATGAACACAATGACTTCCAGAGCTACAGAGGCACTCCTGGATGTTCCCCCACTGACAAAGTACTTGAGCTGGCCTTTGATCAGATATTTTAATACCAACAGATAAAATTTGTTTTGCCTGTTACTAACCAGACCTGCTCTGGACATTTAAGTCATGGTAGAAAGCAGGTCCTGGGCACAGCACATCTGCTGCACAAAAGAATCGAGCAGTCAAAGAGTTCAAGTTGGGAGGGATGTCAGGAGGTGTCTAGTCCACCCTTCCGCTCAAAGCACCATCAGCTATAAGATTAGTCAAGATCGTACAGGGTTTACCTGTACCTCCTTTATCAGGAGAACCTCTAGGGATGGGGACGACAGAGACTGCCCAGGCAGCCTATTTCTGCATGGTGAAAAAATTTCTCCCTGCATCCATACATAATGACTGCTAAATATGCAGAGATGACTCTACACCGTTTGCTTAGTAAATCTAGTCTCACTAGTACACACGCAGACAAACTGCATATCATGTGAACTGTGTATGTGTTCTGACACCACTTGCAGCTGGACAGTAGCTGTCCAGGCTCCATGTGATCATGTCTTGAGATCCTAGGCATGAAAAAACAATCCCATGTTGAAAACTAAGGGTAGTTGAAAATGCATACATATACTTCACTCAGTGATCATGACTACGTGCAAGTCATAATGCCATCTTTAAGGTTATGTAATGAAAATAGTAAACAACTTCTCATCTACCAAATTATTTTAAGAACAAGGGGAGACATTTCACTTTGTCAGATGTGAATACGCAAGGATGGTGAGGTAAGACCCCAGTTTTCTTTGTAACTTATGCTTAAAAGGAAGTTTGCAAATTTTCTAGCTATTGAAAGTTACTCTTGTAAAGAGAGGCTGGCGGCTCAGTTGTAATTTTTAAATGCTTTATAGGTGACAAAAAGACCTTGTCAGCAACTAAATACTACTTTCAAGTGTTTTAGCATGTACTAAAACTTTTTATGATACAGCTTCTAAATTAGAGAAATTTGATCGTGTATGTGCTCAGGTTTCTGGCATCACTGAAAGATTACCTGACAACAAAGAACCAATGACAATTAATTTGGTTATAAACATAACTTTTATCTAAAAACACCCCAGGGCAAAGCAGAAGAAAAATGAAAAAGAATTGTAAAGAAACAATCATGCTCAATTAACTGACTTCGAGTCTTGCTTTCAGGAAATAAAATTATTACATCCTGATTCGGTTACTTTTTTCTGAAAAAAATAGAAAAAGAAAAAGAAAAAGAGAAAAAGAAAAAGAGAAAGAGAAAGAGAAAGAGAAAGAAAAAGAGAGAAAGAAAAAGAAAAAGAAAAAGAAAAAGAAAAAGAAAAAGAAAAAGAAAAAGAAAAAGAAAAAGAAAAAGAAAAAGAAAAAGAAAAAGAAAAAAAAAGAAAAAGAAGAAGAAGAAATAAGCTTTTAAAGATCTGTAGACTCTGCAGGAATGGCAAAGTTTGGCAAAAAAAGAAAATGGTTTAATTTCCTGAGGAATATCATGTAGTTCAAAAATACTGGATTGTGTGTTTGCGTGCTTCAGAAATCTTGTTAAGAAACAGTCTAAAGTTTTATCTTAAAATCCCAGCTTTTTGAATTTCTTTAAAACTTTTTGAATTTACTTAGTCCATTCCTACATCAAACAGGAAAAATATTTTTCTTGTGTAAACAGACTCAGGCAGATTGTAGAAGTCCATTAAATATAATTTCTTCTACGGCTGAGATTTAAATTAATTTCAATTATATACACAAAGAGCTATGAACTGAAGTTCAGAAAGCAAAGATGTATTGAAATGAATTAAAACTGATACTATGCACTAGTTAATACTAAGTCAAAGCTAAAAATAAGTGAGACCAATGGGAATTGTGAGAGCAGTGGAAGTGTATAGGCAAGAGAAAAAAATACATTTAATGGTAAGGGAAATGTTGTTTTTCTTCAGTATCCCTTAGTTAATATAGTTGTTGTTCCATAGTTAATATTGTTGTTGTTGAAAGATGGTTATCAAGTACTTCCATACGAAGGTGCCCAAAATAAAGATTAATTGATTATAATACAACATTTTAAAAGGGAGAAAGTGGTATGGTTAGGGAGTACTTCAATTTTCATCACAACATTAGATATCAAGCTATTACTTTCTTGTAGGTATCATTACAGAACATTTGCAGAGGTTGTCTGATCACTATCACCAGCCAAATATCAAGACTAGATCACTGAAAACTAAAAAATATACCTTTTTTGAAGGAGCCAGCAACTTTAATTAACCTATATAATATTCTAACTAGTAATATTATATGTCACCATTATGCTAAGCAGGGCAGGGGCAGCAACAGGAGACTGATGAAGAATAAGGAAATTTTGTTCCCCATTACTGCCTATCTCCCCAGCAACAGAGTTAGCACATGTTCATAGCACAAAACTCTTTTTTCTCTGAACTTCTGATGTTAGCCCTTCCACAGCTCCAGCAAGGAGCATTGTTCAAGTCATCGGTATGCCAGTTGCAGGAAATTACAGAGAAGGTGAAATGCTGTGTAAAACCATGAAATGTTCTTTCCTATTCTTCAGATCTGCACTAGGCTTACCATTGATCTGAGGCGAAGCATGAAAAAAGGTCCATATTCCCCCACCTTATTCATTTCTAGGCTAAGTCTAGCCTTGTAACACAAGATAGTGCAGCGTCCTGTTATATAAAACACACTGAAACAAATAAACAAACTGGAAAACCTCCTTAATCCGCATTATAACATTTCCTCGATGGTCCTCAGGATCTGATCCTACCTGCTTTCCTCTCTGACATGTTCACATAGAAGTTTTTAGCCTTGATGAAGGCTAGGAAGCCCATTTCTGTGCTAGCCTGCTACTAGGGGAAGCTGGAAACAAAATTTGTACTGGTGCCAAAACCGCCAATATGGTTTACTTAGAGAAACCAACAACCTAATGCAAGGTCAGCTGTAGAAATGTATTTCTTCTAAATAGAAATTTGTTTCTTCTATGTAGAAATAAATGACTGAATGAGAAAATAATGTGAAATATGACAAAATGAGGCATATTTACCAGCCAGATCTTACCTAAAGAAGGCATGGTGTATGCCAGCTCAAAATCAACTCTTCATTTCCAAGCCACAGGGATTTTTTTTTTTTTCTTTCTCTACGCTGAATATTTTCGAGTTGGAAATTATCCGGTTATAGTGACAATGTTCCTAAAACTGCTAAGGATGTGATTACTCACTGATTTCAAGTGGAGAAACACATACTCACCCAATACCAGTCTGGAAATCTTACCCTGTATTAAGGTAGAAGTACATTTTGTTATGTTATGTTGCCCTGTTCTTGGTATGTAAAGGGAAATGGAGAACTTATAATTCATTCAAGTTACTGAAAAAGCAATCAAAATCCCTGGAGATATCTGACTGCCCAGTAGGATCTCCTTACACAGAGAAAAACAACGATGTCAACAACAACAAGAACAACAACAAACTTCAACAATAACCACTCTGAAATAATCCGCTTCTTTCTGGACATATAATTGGCATAGGCTAACAGAGTTTACAGCATTTTCAGTAGTATGACAGATGATGGATATTTTCAAATTCACGTGTATAAAGACTGGAAAAGAGAGCCCAGAATTAAGACACTAAAGTAATAAGATTCAATTAGATACTGTCAGATATAAAAAATAAATCTATCAAAACCCTCATAGACATGTATTTTAATAGAAGCAAATGCTTTATGGTTTATAAGACAACTGGAATGGAATTCATTATAAAAAGCCTAAATATCTACAGCTAAGCTAATTATAAAAGGTGCCTTTTATAATGAAAGAAAAATAGGTTTGTCTAGCATATGATTAATATCTGATGCAGATGTGTATACTGTAGATGTCTAAAGCTAAGCAAGATGAATCCCAGTCAAAATGACTAGTTAAACAAGACACCAGTAGGTCAGTTATAAAAATCCAGTATACTGAAAAGATTTGGTCAGATTACTCTTAGGTATATCCATTGGTGCTTTAAAAAAAAAAAAGTATCAGTCTGAGAGTCCTTACTCCTTTCACTTGTCCTTGAGAATGAATTTGCGCTACACAAACCTTTGACTAAGTGTCTTACATGTCACTGTTTTAAAACTGCTTAAGTTCCAAACTACCATCTAGCTTCCACTTTAAAATTGCAGTAAATTAAACAACAGTTCTTAACTTGTCTCTAAGTGGCTATAATTAAATCTTGACTCCTAATGATGCCGTCCATTCCAAGGACAAATTCAATATGGTAAGAGGTGTAGGAAAGGAGAATTATAACAAAATCTTACAGCTTGGCCTACAGCCATGTGTAAAGGGCATACATTAGCACTTCAACAGTTTCTGCAGGAGCTGTTGGAAGAGAATCAGCCTGGAGAGGGTACAGATGAGACACAGTAAAAGATACAACCACCTTTTCTTATTCTGGCCCTCCATACCCCTTCAAGAATTTTTTATCTTGTAAATAAATTCTTGCTTTGTCAGAGGAAGCTTAACCAAATTCTACCATTCTGAAGTGAGGTATAGCCATGCTAATAGACCAGAGGTTCTCAATATTAGGGTATGTGTCCAAATCCAGGTATTAACAGATTCCCTGAGATTCCTCTACTTTTCTTGGAAGCTCTTCTCCTTAACCCTTGATAGACTAGTTGTTGTGGAGGAATTTTCTTGTTAACATACCCAGATTAACAGGGTAACAATAGATAGGAAAGTGGGTTTTAACAGTGAGTCAATGGAATATCCTAAACTATCTATTCTGAGACAATGTTGCCCCAAACCAGAGACCCCTAAAGAGGAAATTATCGATGACAAGCTTTGGGTGAAATTACCATCAAACAGATTAAACAGTAACCAGAGAATTGCAAAGGGACTTTCAAGAAAATGAATCCGTTTGACCAGAGGAATAAAGCAGCATGACATTTTGTGATGGGGAGACATCTTAGAACAGAAAAGTGGTAACAGAGCAGTAGTCCAACCACAAGGTGACACCACCAGAAGTCACCCCACCACCATCCCCACCTCCTCCTGGGCCTAGAGGAGTCTCCTCCCCATGCGACAGCATAGGCAGCTGCACTCCAGCTAGAGGGATGACACTGCAGGGTGCCACATGCTGGGACCCGCACCTCAGAGTACCTTTGTGAGCCCAATGGACCTTTTGCACCAGCAATAGGTTGTAGGGAGCAGCATGGGTACAGGTCACACACAAAGTCAGCACACCTGCAATCCCACCGGGAGGTGTGTTTCAAGAGGGGAACCCGCACCCATGGACAAGATGGGGTGTGCACATACCTGTGTGGTTGTGCATGTGCAGTTAGAGCTTCCTGGGATTATTGGGGGGCGGTCAGAAATGTATTCGGGTACACTCATATTTTGTAGGTGTCCAGTATTATGCTTCATCTGATGTATTGCTGATATTGATCCCAAATGTATCGTTCACCAATTAGCCCACTAATTACATATAATTCAAAAATCAATAAACCACTTTGATCCTGATTTGGTTTAACCCATGTAAGCTGAATAGCTCTTCCCTGCCACATTTACTGCATTTACAATCTAGAATAATCACAGCTCTGATAAAAACCTCTTACTAATTCCCATCTACCACCTACCTAACTTTTGCCCAATAACATCACACAAGACTAAGGATTTGTAAACTAGATCATCTCTTAGATCATCAACATGCAGCTTGCTGAAAATTTTATTTAGCAAATGATTCAAAAGTCTGCCAAGAAACTGAGAAAACTTCTACCGGATGTCAGTACTCAACAAGTAATAAACCAACTCAGTTTTCACAGTACTGAAGTATGCAAATATTTTTTGTTTATATGTACTCTTTAAGATAAATAATTTTATTTATGTTACTGTGAATCATTGTTCTCTCTCAAAGGTTGCCAAAACCAGGAACACACACCATAGCAAAAGTCATTGCTGTGGAAGCCAATTCAATGGTCTAAACATGAGGCTTCTCAGCTTCATTTTGAATTGGTCAGTTGAGGGCTTTTGAGGCAACCCAATCTTTCTTTTCTTTTTCTTTTTTTTTCTTCCCTTTATGATCCTTGTACTTATATTTATGCCAAAGTACTTAAGAATTGCAACTATGATGGTGATTTCTGTGATGGTATCTCATGTAAATTAACCTCTGCTTGATGTTATGGAGACATTATGATTTTAAAGATAAAAAGTTATATCAAATATAAAAGTAATAGAATATGTTACTATTATATTTCGTCAAAATCTAAGAATAGTAATGATATTGTTGTCACCTAACGAATGTGCGTGCAACAAGATTGCCTTTTTCTTCCATCAGTCCTAAAAACAAAATTCCCCTTGCAAGCCTTGCCTTACTTAACATCTAGTAAAAATATAATAACGTTGCTTCATAGATTATTTCATACCATAATTAATTGGTTCAAATGATATTAGATTATATAGAAAAATAAACAAAAATAACAGCAATAATAAATTATTATTAGACATGTTTAAATATTTCAAAATTTCAAAAATTTTCCTTAAGAAAGTTTGTTAATTTTCTAAACTTCTTTTCCCCCATAGAAGATTCCATCAAAATCAGTCTGATGCTGATAAAAGTGGTTTAGCTGAAATGTCAGATTGTGAATTTGGCTTCTTTCCTTTCTCAAGCAGAAGGTGGAGAAATATGATGTTATATAAAATGATTATTTTTCTTTTTCTCATGTACAGACATTTGCCAGTGCTTAGATGCTATGGGAATGACAGCAATGCAATTTTGGACAATGTTCCTCCCAAACCTCTGCCAGTTTATGCCCCTATATCTGACATTGTGGCCAGGGAGTTTATTCTGAATGCAGAAGTTAGTCTACTGATTTGGCCATGAAATATTTCAGGCGAATTAATCCCTGCACTAGGCAGTACATAGAGCAGTAACTGATCCTTTCTATAACTTATGCCTTGCAACATTTTTAGGTTTTAAATTGCACCATTTTTACTCTTAGATTTTACCTCCCATAACTAGTGTCTGTCTTGCAGGCGAAAGTAAGTCCTGTTAAGGTAGAAGCTGAGTGAGTAGATATACAGCTGCAAATTTGAGGATTGTTATGTGAATGCAGCATTGTTATTTATTTTAACTAGTTTTTAAAGTATACAGAAACTTTTATGATTTTTTTTTATGAAGTAGATGACAACTGGAAAGGTTAGGCAAATACTTTCAGGGAGGGTGAGTGGAGTCACTGCAGTGTAATCATACAAAGGGATATATCTAAGAACAGAGAAGCTGCTGTGTTATTTCAGTCCCTTTTCTTCTACTAGCTATTTTCAAACCTGCATTTGACTTTCTAACACTAATTGGAGTATTGACTTACCGTATAAATGCTTGCCCTCATTGTTCTACTCTCACAAATTAACTAGTGAGTGCCTCCAGTTATCTAAATAAGGTGCTGATTGATCGTGTGGAAATAATTAATCAAGCCAGAGCTGATATGATCTCCAGCCATATCAGAACTTTCTTTTCTCATTATGCTTACCTAGTGCAGAATTTAAATTTACAGCCTGTGGCAAAAGGTAATGTTTTTTGAGAGGTTTCTACAAGTCAAATTACAAGGAGGAAGTCAGATTTCATTGTAATAAGACTTTAAATGAGTCCAATTACATTTTAGTTCAAACAGTCTTGTTTCAAATATTGTTCTGCCTGTCTGGCAGCATTTAATAGAAGCCAACATCGAGTTTAGAGCACTGGGGAATAATATGCCAACTTTCCTGTCTTGAATCAGTGGAAGCAGGCGTCCTTAGTGGACAGGCACTTAAATGCATGTAATGTAGAAACTGAAATGCTGTTACAACTGTATTTCTCCTTAACGACAAGTAGACATAGTAAACAATACAATGCCTTTTGCTGCAGCAACTCATTTATCATGAACAAGCTTACTGTCCTTCACCCTCCCCACGTACACACACACGTTTAAAAAAAGAAAAAGATCTTTTTAACTGAAAAAGCAAGAGTAGCATACACTATTACTTTGTTCAGCAAAGTATGCTACACTCTCAGTGATCATATAAAGTCCCCAGACTTTTGCACAGTATCTTGGCTAGGAAAAGCACAGCAGAAGCGATCTTCTACATCATCAAATCCAGACTACTGCAATGACAAACGGTTGCTACTTGCTAGTCTGTCTTGACACACTGTCTTGGTCCTAGCTGGCACTTCAACACAGATGTTCTTATAGAGAACTGGAATTATCTAGCTTCTCCTCTTGACACACTAGAAATGAGACAAGAGGAGAAAGCTTTTAACAAAGCTGTCACAATCTTGTGACAACACAAGGAGGCTGGGAGCTAACCCAGCTACTCCTGCAGTGTAGAAGTGTGCCTGCTTTCTCCCTCAGTTATACAAGAAGTCCAGAGGCACGAGATCCTGACCTAAACCAACATCAGATGTTCGCCCAAACAGTTGTGAATTTCTGCTACGCTCAGAAACACACCACCACTGCTGAAAATTAAACAAAAAGTAACATTTGATTCATAATTAAGAGTAGCTCCTATATGCATTGTTCAGCATAGAACTTTTCTTAGATAAGTTTGGTGGTGAATCCAGTCCCTAGAGCATTTTCTACTTCAGAGGTGGCAGAAACAAAGGCGCTGTTTTAATTGCATATGAATCAGCTTTAAGCTGTTTTTTTCATTGTTAAAAGAACACAATTCACAGCTTTCCTCCAGCATACAACAGAAAATTTATGCTTTTACCCTTTGAATGCAGAAAGCATGTATTTGTAGTAAGGAGCAAAGAGCTGGATTCTGCACCTTCAGATATATTCCTACATGAATATATCTGCAAAATGTTTGACATTAAAACATAATTACAACAAGGAATTGGCACTCACAGTATTTGAAAGCAACGCACTTAGTTTGCAATGATATATCTTTAATAGCCATTTAAGATCTTCACCAAAAGGAACAGAACACAAATCTGCAACATTTCCCGACTGGGAAAATAAATGGTCATCTTGTTTCACTCATAAATGAGCACTGTTGGCAGTGAACCATTATGGAGAAATATATTACCTTATTTCCAGTGGTAGACCATTATCAAATGCTACCAGATGCTCATCTCAATTGTCAATGTCATATTTGAAGACTCTAATGATGCTAGCTAGTTTTCTACATAACAAAAAAATAAGGTTTTTTCACCTTATCCCAGGATACACTCTATTTTTCCAAGCACGTGCATTTCCATTCTGAATGCACAATTTCTTCAATATAGACAATAACTTACTGGAGGGTTTGTTAACTACCACAGAAGATTGGATTGGTAGCTCTCCATAGCTTAATTCCCAAGAGGGAGATAAATATCTGAAATGCAACCTCACCGCTTATGCTACCAGTATTGAGTTTATCACAAATGTTTATTTTATGTTTTAATCATAGTACAGAATTTTAATCAAGTAAGCATGTTTAAGGAGAATGAGTAAACAAAAAAAGAACTTAAAAGAGTATAAACAATATTTATGTTTTTATTTAAAACAAACTTACTCTGAACACAGCACAGCTACTTTTATATACATACTTTTATATATATAGGCATACTTTCAATGATACAGTCTTAAGGTATAGCTTAGATTTTACACCAGCTAATCACTTTTGGCCTCTGCTTGCAATTTGTATGGCATTTTAAACCAGGCTTGAGTAAAGTAAAAATGTCTAGTGCATTTGAAAGCCATGCAGTGCATAGCTGTGCTCATCTAAGTGGATCAAGCCATGATCCAGAATGTTGAATGACGATTTGGCATTGTAAATAATTAAAGGAATGCCATGAAATAATTTATTACAAATGGATTTTTAAAAGGGAGTCACTAAGTGCATATGAGTTCCTTGCTAGGAGATCTCACCGCTACAATCACCGAATTCAAATACGATTATTGAGATCCTGCTGGGAGAGCAGCACAGGTGCTTTCTGGATGGCCTGTTTGTTTGCTTCCGTCTCTATTCTTACCGTGCAAGTATTCCTTGCTCTGTAGAAAATATGAGACTACTCAAAAGATGGCTAGAAATAATGAGCTGAAAAGGTTTGTTAAAGCCAGGTTTGAAATTGCAACCGCACTCCATATCAGAGAACAAAACATTTTATCTATCTGTGTTATAATAAAATTTCATTCACAGTTAATTTACAGATCAAGCCCAAATCCAAGCCTACTAATAGAGGCTTTGATAAACATGCTTCAGATTGTATCTTGACTTGCTGCACTTACACAGAGCATGTCATTTTTAAATTCACAGACCCCTCTCCTGCCCAGGCACAAGACACCCCAGCATCTCACTGCTCTTAGCAGCATCACAGTCAGATGCAGAGGGACTCCTACTTAAAAGCCCTGTGTAACAGCCATGATCTTCACAACATTTTAATCAAGGGTTTGCCAGCACTTCCTTTCTTGTCAGGGCGTTATTACTCATAAAGGATCACTCTGGGCTAAACATAGCACTTAGCGTTTTAGCACTGAAAAGCATATATTTATAGCATTTAAAAAAAAAACAAAAACAAAAACAAAAAAAAAAACCTCTTCAAGGATTGTTAAGATCTAAGTGCACCAAAGGAAGAAGATATGATCAGTTTAAAACTTCATATTCCACAACATGAGCCTACAACTTTGACCACATGTGTGATTTCTTTAAACTACCGCTGCGGTTTATTTTTTACTAATTTTCCTGGATGCAGAAACTGCTGTCATCTCTTTTTTGTTATATGAACAAAGTAAATGTTTCAAGCACATCAGCGTCAACAAGAATTGTCAGTTACAGTCACATGTTTCATTGCTTTCATAAGAAAAGCCAACTTCTTTCACAACACCTGGCACAGACATTAATATTCAGCTTGAGTGTTTCAAGTTAGTGTTGCATGGCAAGAAGTTTATGTGTATTCTTTGATGCCAGAATTTATGTGTTCTGTATTTGAATGACCATGCTCATGACTTCATGAGTGGCCTACAGCAACCTATAAACAACAGAATTAATTTGCAGAATAATTCATCATATACTGTGTAGAAATGCATTTTAAAAGTCCAGTCTTGCCAACAAGATACCAGCATGCATAAAAATATTCTTGGTTCAAGTCCCATGGTATTTGCATAATTGTTTGTGAGAGCACACAGCTGCTCCGGACATTCAGAAAACATATTTGTTGTATTAGCTAGGAACTAGAAAGCCTCTTAAGCTTTCTAGATACAAGTCATAGTTATATTCAATAGATCCTCTTTTAATCAAAGTATTTTACTTTCTTTCATAACATCCCTATCACTCCTCTTCCTTACTATATTGGGTTATTTTGAGTTGAGGCATCCAGGGAAGCAAAGAACACTGGTCGTGCATGTGAGGACATACAACCACCAAAGTATGCTCTGGTGCCTCTATTTCCATTAAGTTCAAGGGATTTCCATTTTTTGCCAGGAGCTCACTGACCAGGATTATGTATGAATGCTAAAACAAATTCTGTAAGCATAACCTGTGGTAGCCGCTTGGACAGTTTCTGCTAAAATAAAAATATGGAGAATTCATATAAAATAGTTGCTTACAGATGCCCTAAAGATAATGCCACTGTGACATATGGACAAACAGGAATGGGAATGCCAGGAGAATGCCTTCTTTTGGGTAATCTTATCAGTAGATTCAAACAGAGTAAAAAATAATAATAATAAAGATTAAACATTTTTGAAGTTTTGAAATATTATACAATTCTACTCTTGTGCTCAGAAGCAGGTAAAGAAGCAGGTAAAACAACAGCCCAGAAAATTAGTAATTCACTATCACGATATGTGTATAATATGGGCTCAGTAGGAGGGAATTAAAACTGTAAATGATAACATTAAATAAATAAGATTAATTTGCTTTACCCTGGTGAAACCATATGTAGGAAATAAATTAGAGCTAAATTAAGTGATTAGATTATGTGGTGATGAAGACTAAGAAAGTATTTAGAATGAAAACCTAACAGTAATGTATTGCTTATTAAATAATTTAAAATGATTTATTATTAAATAACCATACACAAATACTTATTATTTAAGTATTTAAATAATTAAATCTATAGTCTGCATAGAACAGAGTTTTTCTAGTTGCCTGATCTTTTAAACATGTGGATTGACGGAGTAGTTTTATATTTTTATTGTTTTGTTTTAGAGAAAGTAGTAAGAATTCATTAATTCATAATAATGTTGATGAAAAAAGTTAATTAAAATGTTAATGAAACCAACACTAACAAAAAATGGTAAGTTCTTTCAGCTTCAATGCTGACAAAGCCCATTCAGTTTAGAGGATACAATAGAAATATAGTGACAAAATAATATCACATTTGTAATTTTTTGTACAGGTAAAAATGACAAATCTATTAATGCACTGAATAAATTATATGGATGCAAAGAACTGTTTGTTAATAGGCTTTAAATAACCCATTTGCAAACTATCATGAAACACATTATATTGTGTTAATGTTATTTACTTTAAATGGTGTCATATTGTATTATTTTGAAAAAAAAAAACAACCAAACAAAAAAAAAAACCCAAACCACCCCAAACAAAAAAAAACAGACGGTTTTATGAAAAATTCTATCCTAAAAAAATGTTTTTGAAGGAACAATGTTGAGACAGAATGATTATATATTTTCAAAATAAGGTTAGAACTCAGGTGGGACTTGAAAGATTATAAACTGGTTGAAATAAGTTGAACTGAACCACCAAAGCCATGCTAAAACTACATCACTGAAGCAACAGAAGATACCTGTCAAGAAGCAGCATGGAATCCAAACAACTAAAGAGTGGAGGAATGTAAAGATCATTTTTATATCAATCTTGAGTTATATGAAAGGCTTTCCCGCCTAACCAAGGATTGGATCCATCTATGCAAATCACATTCTAGATACAGATAAATGTCTAGGAGGATTTAAAGACATTTGACACCAGATGAGATGAGACCTTGATTCTTTCATTAATATAAAAAAAAAGTAACAATAAAAAATTAGAAAAAACCCAACCTGGTGCAGAAAGAAATGTGAGATTCTTTTTGTTTTGGGTGTCATGTATGTTTCCCCCCAAAACACAGCACTTGAATTATTTTTTGCTCCACAGGTACCAAATCTTGCCTTGAAAAGGTACCTCAGCCACATAGAAGGATCAAATTCAGGTTGCTTGGTAAACTTAAGCCTAGTATGTCTTACTATTTGAGTGAAACATCTTTTATTTTTCGCACTTTGTAGGTTTATTTATTTTAATAATTACACATGTGAAAAGTCATATGCATATTGTCTTTTGGGGTTCTGTGATGCAATAATCCATTTGTGTAAATGTATATTTATTACTAACATTTCATAAAGGATGTCAAGCATATCCACTCTAAAGTCTGAACAAAGCACTTTGCACGTTTCATTTCTATGAACCACACAGATTCCTCATTCTGTTTCTATATGAATGTAAGTATTTTTCAATTGACTAGCCACTTGCCAACTGGTCAACTAAGTTCTTTGTTAGCCAAAAGTTCTACCCATCTTGTGCAAAAAAACGTGTACTGGATCCTAAAACGTTACAGATTCTTGTCACCCTGACACTACCCACTCAATACCCACTCAGAAACAGAACAACTGATGACAGAATAGTAAAGATAAATCTGTAAAAGAAGGAAATGTTTTTTGTATGTTCTCTAGTGATTTACTGTTCTGCCAGATGACAAAAAGGTGCACATGCTTAAGAGTTAAAGCTATTGGGGCAAGGATAAATGTTCTTTAGAATAATAATTTGCCATCAGTTTGTCCCAACCATGAAATATTGTATATTTTATTTGCAATACCTTCAACATTAACTAAATGGTTAAGAGCCCTACAGAAAAGTAGAGACAGATCTGAAAGTGAACGTGCAATTTTGTTTGTATTTTCTGACATGCAAATCCAACCTATTACTACAGAAAAGGAGGCCTAAGATATAACTTCATTTCAAGATCCTGCTCTGCTTCCACTTGGCGTAGCTTTTTGTCCTCTAATGGTTCTGGTGGGTCCATGTTCCCCTGTGACCTGAGGCAGAGCTGCCTGACGATCCAGTCCGTCCATCCTGCCGCAGCCGGTGCTGGCTGTCACTGTCTGGCTAAATAAAGGCCTGACTTAGATAAATCATCACTTTCCTCTTGCATGTACGGTCTTTGTCTTGGATCTGCATCTCTGCTTAAAAGCAAATCCTCTCCTGACTCACTGTGATCTCAATGGACAACCTGTACCACCACCCATCAGTGCCAGTCTGTATGCTACTGACTGACACAGGTTTTCTATTCCAGGACAAGGGACATTTACAAATTTGAATACACTTTTTTGGCTGAAAAATGTTTTTTTTTTCTGCTGAAGAGTAAATGAATAAGCTTCCAGAAAAAACAGCTCAGATCTCATGATTTAATCTATTTCCATGAAGTGGAAACTCCATCTATTTATTTCCCATTTACAACATATTGAACTTAATTAATTTTGGTGAACTCTTTTTATATGGGAAGAAAATGAATACAGAAAATGTGTGGTTAAGGTGCTTAGCGAAACTGCAGAGATCTGAGTCCCATTTCCCGAATGCCAAAGACTTCCTCTGTAATCGTTGGCAACTCATTTCATCTCCCTTTGTCCCAATTCTCATTCCTTTGATTGTTTAACATATCCTTTTCACTTACTGTTGGTATGTTGGCTTTTTTAACAATAGAGGCTTTTCAGAACAAAAAAAATCTGTTTCTAGGATGATATGAGGATTGTTCTTAGAGTTACTGTATACATACATTGCTTTGTGCATATGCGTGTAGGTGTATCTATATCCGTATCTATACCTATATCCATATAGATAGATAGATAAATATAGATATGTCTCTACTAAGAATGATCTTTGGCCAATTCATACATATGTGGTCTAAGAATTTACATATATGTGTGTATATATATGTATAGCTCAATCGAAACAAATATTAGACCTATGCTAACAAAACTGAGTATCAGTAAAGATAAAGTTTCTTACATCTAGTATAACCTTGCGTGCGAAATCTGTGGTGAAAGGTAAGTGGATACAGTAATATTGTGCAGTCCATAGCTTACATATTTATTTCTTCTGTGCTAAAATTACAGTAATTTACCTATTACTAATTAATGCCAGATGGATTACAGAGGGATATATATTGGTACAAAACTACGGTGCATATGTTTTATGAATCATTTAATTATTATTACGCTGATATAAAACCAGTAAATAGCCTTTGTGTAATTTTAACACACAAGTATTTCTGCATAAAGGAAAGTGTAAATATTTGTTATTATACACCTGTTCATAATATTTAGTTATATAGGCCAGCTATTGCCAAAACAAGACACATTATAAGTCCAAATATTGCAGGCAAAATGGGAAAGAAAGGTAAACACGTGGATGGATAGTTGAAAATAAAAATAGATAACTAAGATACTGCAAAACTAGAAACCAAATAAAGCATGCTGTCTGTGACAACCTATTTCTGATACCTGATTAGTAGCTGTTTAGCAACAGACATATACAATAAATCAATTGTATTCTTGCTTCCTATGTATGGGAAAACTGCACCATCTGAGAAGCAATTTTAGCTCTGAAGATCAAAACCGTGAACTGAAAATTCAGGGCAAATAGAGCTATAATAGTTACTCAGCAGTCCAGCTACTTCATACTAAGTATGCCAAAACTTTGAGGTTAAAAAGAATTCCACTACTTTGAATCTTTATAAATGACTGCAGATTTTTCTGTCGTGCTTTGTACAGATAAACTGTCTATGCCAATGTAGTTTGATTTAACCATTAACGTTCATTCTCCTAATTTAAGTATTTGAAAGTTATTATTATTTGCAATATTGTTGTTGATTGACTTGGATTTTTGATTTATTAAATCTTCATAATGGATAGTGCACAGGTGTCACTATTCATGTTGTTATATACTATATATACTAGTTAGATATTAGAGCTCCTATCAACACTGACATGTTGTGAAAAATGTAATGTTAAATTCATCTACACTAAAATGCTTAATTGCTAACACTTTAAATCAATATCATGTTTGTATTTAACTATACAAAATGCACTTAAAGCATTAGAACACCAAAACTTAAAGTAAGAGAAAGATGATGTATCTCAGACTTGCCAATATTAATATCCTATCAACAAGACAAATTATAAGAAACAAAGTACAAATTGGCTTTGTAAAGTACATTATTTGTATTCACTTTCAAAACCTTCATGATTTTGTATCCTCAAGATCAAGCTGTTTTGATGCAGCCGTGGTACAGCAGGTGATTCATATGCAGACCATTTACAGGTATTTATAACTACTACTATAAAATGTACCTGTATCTATTCAAGACACCTGTATATCATTGACAGCTAATAGATCAGAATAATAAGTGCAAATGCTTCATTTTCTTCAATACCTAATAGTCATCAGGTTTTATGTGTGTCTCATGAATTAAAATTCTTTTACAAGGCACACCAGGAACATTGACTCTAAGCAGATAGAAGGTCAAACCAATGACAAGGGTAAATCTGGATATTATTAATGACTACTGTTTCTATTTCCCACATTCATTTTTTCTGTAGCAAAGTGAGTTTGCCACTCTCACTGTTCACATACAAGAAAATGAGCATGATTTCTTTTCAAATTCAAACAGCAACAAAGATTTTAATTAGGTTACAAACACAAAGTATGTACCATCAGAAAACATACGTTAGCTTGGCTGTCCGATTCCAGGCTCATTTTGTCAACCTGGCATTTGGAAAAGATTTTTTTTATTTCTGACTAATAATTGAGCCCATCTGAGAAAGAGTGAAGGAAACACAAATACATAGTGCCATACTATCATTTTTACAGTCACTTTATATCTCAGGACTGCACTAATACATTCCCGACTGTTCCAAAATTTCAACAATGGGCCTTTCATAACGGCATTCTTACAGAACAGTGCCTGGGCCCCTCATTCAAATAAATTCAAGCCAAGGCTTCCAAGGAAAACTTCTGGCCACAATTCACATGACGTACATACACCAGTTAGAAAAAAAGACTGGCCAACATAGGAACAAAAAGAAACAATGTCCTTCAGAAACAGACCATGCATTCAAGTTAAAAATGAAATACACAGTACAGCTATAACTGAAAAGACCATGTGTAAAGAATACTAGAGGGTAAAACCTTTCTACTAAAGAGATGTCATCCTACCAGCTGACCTTCACACTTTCACCTTCAGTGTAAGGCATGCACAGTGTTCGAAGCACTTACAGAACTAACAAGGAAGAGGAAAAGAAGCAATTAGTATGCTCAGGCACAGCATAGGAAAAGAAAAAAAAAAAAAAAAAACAACAAAACAACAAACACCCAAACTGCTATGAAGCTATGTAAGAGCACTATGTTACAGCTTGCTCTCTCCTTGCCTTCCCCCTCTCAAGGCTCTCCCCTGCATATTAAACACTGGGTTCAGTAAGGGACACAGCTTTTTGGATTCTCTAATGGAAAGGCATCCTTTTTCCATTCCAAGTACATTATATAACTGTGTAAGCGATGGAAGCCAATTCCGCTGCCATGCCCTCGAGCAGCATTCATCTAATGCAAACAGCCATAGAGAAATGTGCTGCTGCCGCACATGTGATCCCAATCTAGGGAAAACATAATTCAGGACTTTGCCACACATCACAGCCTTAACCATTTGATTATAACTTACCGGTTTCATAGAAAAAAATGTTTATTTTCATTATGTCTCGTTCCAAAGTAATCAAGTAAGCTCCCTACAGTTATAGCTGATCTCCTATATGAAGGATTTAGCTTGACTCATTGCGGGGAAACAGTTTTGGTTGAATCTCTAACAAGATTCACACTGATATTTAACAATAAAACAGAAGTTCAAAGCGCTTGCATATATCAGCTATCAGCACAAATTTACTTATCTGAACCTACTGACCATCTACTGCAGTTTATATGCTGACATTTCCAATTATTATTTTGCAGGACAGTAAGTGATGTTTCCTTATGCCCTGGGGAAAAAAAAAACCAACAAAACAAAAAACCAACCCCCCCCCAAATAAAAAACACTTTCAAGTATAGTGCCAGCTAGCAAATACAGAGTTAAAGACAAATAAATGCAAGCAATGAATTCTTAAGTAGCAATTTTTCTCCATAGAAAAAGGTTGTTCATGAACCAGCTTTTGAGTCTTACAAATCCTATCAGGTCTGGTGGCCTCTGATTCCTGGGGTGCAAGTTTACTGAAGACCCCTAAATTATGCACGTGGTTTGGCATGAATAGTCTTTGAATGTATTTACTTTTCCTTT
Source organism: Fulmarus glacialis (assembly GCF_000690835.1). Taxonomy (NCBI): domain Eukaryota; kingdom Metazoa; phylum Chordata; class Aves; order Procellariiformes; family Procellariidae; genus Fulmarus; species Fulmarus glacialis. Next base: position 19,477 of record NW_009208153.1, read on the forward strand.
GTGTAATGGAGAGAACCTAATTGATTAAAAGGGTGTGGTAAAAAAAAAAAAAAAAAAAAAAAAAGATAAAAAGATCGAGAGCCTAGCAAAAAAACCAGAAGCTGAACATTCCCCTTAAGGGCAAGACTGGTCTGGTTTGTTTTCCCACCTATGGGAAAGATGGTGTATTGCAGAAGGAGTAACTAGCACACAACAAGCAGGCAATGTATGCCTCTGTAGCTTTTGGAGGGGAAAGAACCCCAGAGGAAAAACTGTTTAATGTTTCCTGATATAAGGTGACTAAGAATTCTAGATTTGGTAGTAAAAAAACAGTTTCTCTGAGGTTGCTGCAACTGTTGGCAGTAAATACTAATCATAGGTTGGTTACTATCAAATAAGTAAACTACATGCATAAATCTTTAAAATAAGGTTAAAACTGTGGATTATTTTTTGGCACTTTCAGTTACTCTGCAGAGATTTTTAATGCCATCTGAATGCTAAATCCATACCAGTGTTGCTGCCCAGATTAAACATCATTTTCATTGATAAATTTGAGGCTTTAGCAGACTGAAAGGGAAGGATTTCTATCAAATAACTTCACATATCTGTGCTACGGAGGTGTCTGTATCTGAAGGCAAGTTAGGCTCCTTTATAGTCATTTCAGAGAAACAGAAAATTCCTGAGTGATTCATCTCTTACTGAAGGGGATATCTAAAGCAAGTTACATGAATTGTTCCCTAAAAGTGCCTATTTATCTCCACTGACAATACAGAGAGTAACTGGAGGTGGACACCAACAGTTCAGAAGAAACTCATTCCAGATCTTTTGCAGCAGTGAAGATCTACTGGAAAAGAAGTCAGCTCTGAACACTGAACCTACTGTCGTGGTTTAACCCCAGCCAG
>NW_009208154.1:0-803 GCF_000690835.1 Fulmarus glacialis
CGGCGGTGAGAGGCGCTCGGCCTGCCCCAGGGATGGGCAGCTCTCGTGTCCCCTGCCTCGCCTCTGCACCCCGGGATTTTGAAACGCCTGTCCCGATGAAGGGCACCTGGTGAAGTCCCGCGAGGCAGTACAATAGCTCGGGTTTAGCCAGAGGAAGGACGTGAGCCTCTACAGGGATGATGTTCTCACGGCAAGCAAGGGGCACGAGGCAGTCCAGCGTGAGCAGGCTGGCCGTCCCAGCCGGCAGAGGTGGCCACGGGGCAGGAGCACAGTGACGCACCTGCGTTACCTACGTTACTCACAGGGAACAGAAGGCACAGTGTTCACCAGCCGCGTTTGTGTAGTGCAGTAGGCGGTCATCTGCCCGGTCATCTGCTCTCGCAAGAGCCTATGGCTGTGGCTCACATGACGCAGCGTGAACATGGAACAAGGACAAGCACCTATTAAATTCAAACAAGGCTGGCAGCCTTCAGACACTTTTTAATATAAAACGAAAAGACATTTTAACCACTCTCTGCTGGCATTTTTCCAACATTTTTTCCTTGTCTCTTCCCTTCCAAGAAGGGTCAATCATTATCCCATCTACCAGGAGCGCCTTCTCATTAGCAAACATCCTCTGCCTGCCTTCACTAGGCTCTGCCTGCCTCCCCATGCACAGCTCGGTCCCTTCTTTGGAAAATGCTTCTTTAAGGGTTTTCCAACTTTTCTTAATGAGTTTCACTAAGAAAGGGGAAGGTTTGATGTATATCCTTCAGGAAGAAACAAACCCATAAGAGATTTTGGCCTGCTCAGGACACTGGTCG
>NW_009208155.1:0-2735 GCF_000690835.1 Fulmarus glacialis
TTAAAGAAGGCCAACCAGTGGGCGAAGGGGAAGACGTAGACGGTGACCAGGCGGAGCTGGCCCTCGCTCAGCCGCCCGTAGTCCGTCAGCAGCATCAACGTCCAGAGGGGCAGCCAGGAGAGGGTGAAGAAGAGGGCGACGATGATGAGCATGTTGATGACCTTGGCCTTCCTCCGGGAGACCCTCCTCCCCTCCGGCTCCTCTTGGCCGCGGGCAGGCGCCGTTGACTTGAAGAGCTTGAAGGCGATGCGGGAGGCGAGGCGGGCGTACATGACGACGATGAGGGCGAGGGGGTCCACGTAGATGTGGGAGAAGAGGACGGTGGTGTAGATCCTCCTCATCCCTGTCTCGGGCCAGGCCTCCCAACAGGAGTAGAGGGGGTAGGAGTTGTTGTAGGTGTCCACCATGAAGTGGTGCTCCTCCCTGGTGACGGTCAGGGTGATGGCGGCGGGGCACATGATGAGCAGGGCCAGCACCCAGATGATGGCGATGGTCACCAGGGCTTTCCTCAGCGTCAGCTTCTGCCGGAAGGGGTGGACGATGCAGCGAAACCTGTGGGAAGGCAGACGGTGGTGGCTTTGGACAGCTGGTGGGACATCCCTGGGGAAGGAGGGTGGCCAGGACCCGGGGGTGGAAAGGGAGGCTAAGGTGGTTTGTTCTTTACATATGGCTTTTGGTGGCAGAGATAGGTTGGGATCTCTCCAGCTTTGGTGTTTTCAGCCCAAGGTGGGGAAGGACACCTTGCTGGGATGCCCCATGACAGCTCTGTGGTCCTCCTGGAGAGCTGGGCCATGCTCCTGATGTCCCCAGGAGTTTTCCCATGATGGAAACCACACAGAACACCCAAACACGCTGGGGGTGGCTTAGTCCCCATATCCCCACATCCCCAGCACCAACGTACCTCTCCACGGCGATGGCCACCAACGTGAAAACTGAGGCGGAGACGGACATGCCCTGCACCAAGCCGCTCATTTTGCACATGGCGTTGTCAAAGGGCCAACCTGCGAGGGGACACCGCGGAGGTTGTAGATGCCTTTGGCTGGGCCGGGTCCATCGGCAGCTCCTTCTAGATGTCCCCATCCACCATGTTGGGCTGCTAAATCCTGCTCCCAAGGGGAGGGCTGCATTTTTGGCTCATACGGAGATGGCCTTTAGCAGTACAGATGTGTGGAGAAAAACCCCAAAATTGGTAAAAACCCTGTGTATTACACATCTTAGAAACTCAAGGAGTTGTCATTTCTCCTACCCTTACGTAGGGCTCTAGCTGTTATCGCGGGGACCGACCTTGGGATCCTCGATCAGAAGGGCTTTCATCTTGTTTCTTGACCCCCGCTAAGGTGTTGGCAATAAATAAATCACACCCCATAATAAATAAATACAGACTCTGCCCTGTGCCCCAGCTACTGCTTCGGCTAAACTCCGCCAACCATGCCAATGCCGCGCTTTATCTTTGGAAAGGTCAACGGGCAGCGCTGAGCCAGCGCGGGGAGAAGATTGATGCAAGAAGAGGGTTTTTTTCAGTGCTGCTTGATGGAGAACAGCTGAACTTTAAATAAACATGTAAATGCAGCGTTAAGGTCATACTTATTTGGCCAAAAAATGTCCAAAACCTTAAAAAAAAAAGGACTTTTCCCCCTAAAATAGTAGGTCTAAATGAAATGATACCTTTTATCAGGTGTGGTTGAGGAGCCACCACCTGCCCTCCTCATCCTCAGCCAAAAAAAGCACCCACGGGCAGGAGATGTGGGGGTGGCCTCACGTGTGGGGGGCAGAAGGTGGGTGATGTTCCCCACCGGTTTCTCTCCCTCCCCCCTGCCCCACTCACCCGTGATGAGGTTGTCCACCAAGGTAGTGGGCATGCAGAAGATGCCCACCAGCAGGTCGCTGATGGCCAAGTTGAGGATGAACATGTTGGTCACCGTCCGCATCTGGCGGTTCTTCACCACGATGAAGCACACCAGGATGTTGCCGATCATGCACATGAGGAAGATGAAGGTGTAGGCCAGGATGAACATGGCGGCCACAGGGGAGGAATGCTGGTAGTACGCCGAGAAGGTGTAGTTCTCCCTCAGGAGGTGGCTCTCACTTGCGGTGGAGTTGGGCCAGCTGCTGTTGGAAGGGCCTGGGGAAGGGAAGGCAGGAAAGTGAAGCTGGAAGAGGATAAAGCGATTATTCCCTTCATTTCTTAATGCCCTCGGAGGTGGGTTTTCATATTTATACCAGTGCCCAGCCTGGCCGGGATGTGTCCTACTGGGATCATCTCAGTGCCCCAATAAATCTCCTCCTCGTTGGGTTAGGTGGCCCAAAGTACCGCAGCACCTCAGCTGAATTATTATTTTATATCATTATTTTGATGAGGAATTAAAGCAGCCCAGAAGACATCCCGTTCTCATGGGATTTTTTTAGGGATGATGCAAAGAAGAGAAACTCATGTCCCGACACCGCAATGCTCCGGCCGTGCGGGAGCCGTGTCCTTGGGGTCCCCGGCACGGCCGACCCGGGAGCATCCCTGCTCCCGGCTGTCTGCTGCTGCTTCTCCTTGCGCTTCCGAGGTTTGCAATTTGAGAGCCCCTAAAATCTTCTTCTCCCCGGCAAAGCCGCAGTACCCGAGGGAGACGGGCTGAGGAGGAGGAGACCCTGCCCTCCCCTTACATATAGAGCGAGAATTATTCATAATTAATGCCATTATCTGGGACCGTGAGAGCTTCCGATGGAGGCGGGGGGGTGGCATTTTG
>NW_009208156.1:0-300 GCF_000690835.1 Fulmarus glacialis
AGCCCCTATAGCCCTCCTGCCCCACAGGGCTCCTATAGGGGACCCACAGCCCACAGGGACCCTATAGGGACCCACAACTCTGCCTGGCCCCTATAGGAGTCCCACAGCCCCACAGGGCCCCTATAAACCCCCATAGCCCTCTCACCCCATAGGGGCCGTATAGGGAACCCACCACCCCATGTGGCCCCCTACCCACTTACTATAGCTCTCCCACCCCATAGGAGCCCTATAGAGCCCATAGGGGACCCAGAGCCTGACGTGGCCTCTATGGACCCCAAAGGGGACCCCCCGCCTCACATA
>NW_009208156.1:343-1100 GCF_000690835.1 Fulmarus glacialis
CCATAGGCGACCCAGAGCCTCACAGGGCCCCTATGGACCCCAAAGAGAACCCAGAGCATCACATAGCCCCTATGGACCCCATAGGCAACCCACAGCCTCACGTAGCCCCTATGGACCCCAGAGGCAACCCACAGCCTCCCGTGGCCCCTATGGACCCCATAGGCGACCCAGAACCTCACATGGCCCCTATGGACCCCATAGGTGACCCAGAGACTCACATGGCCCTTAGGGGATCCAGAGCCTCATGTGGCCCCTATGGACCCCATAAGGGACCCAGAGCCTCATGTAGTCCCTATGGACCCCATAGGCAACCCAGAGCCTCACATGGCCCCTATGGACCCCATAGGTGACCCAGAGACTCACATGGCCCTTAGGGGATCCAGAGCCTCATGTGGCCCCTATGGACCCCATAAGGGACCCAGAGCCTCATGTAGTCCCTATGGACCCCATAGGCAACCCAGAGCCTCACATGGCCCCTATGGACCCCAAAGAGGACCCAGAGCATCACATAGCCCCTACGGACCCCATAGGCAACCCACAGCCTCACGTAGCCCCTATGGCCCCCATAGGCAACTCAGAGTCTCACATGGTCCCTATGGACCCCAAAGAGGACCCGGAGCGTCACGTAGCCCCTATGAACCCCAGAGGCAACCCACAGCCTTCCGTGGCCCCTATGGACCCCATAGGCGACCCAGAACCTCACAGGGCCCCTATGGACCCCAAAGAGAACCCAGAGCATCACATAGCCCCTATGGAC
>NW_009208157.1:0-1195 GCF_000690835.1 Fulmarus glacialis
CAGCCCGGGGCTGAGCCTGAGCCGCGGCGGATCCGAATATTTATGTTGAGATTTTAAAGAATTTAAATAAATAAATAAAATATTCCCCCGGCTTCTCTCCCCTCCCCTGAAAGCCAAGAATAGGAGCCATCTGCCAGGAGCATTTGGTGCTTGCGAGCTCCTCTCTTTCTTTGTTACCGGTGATAAATTTCTGTTTGTAAGATTTCCTTGGGAATCGAGATATATATGTGTATATAATTTTTCCACCTCCTGAGATTTTTTTTTCTTTTCGTAGCGGAGGGTTGTGGGGGGACGGTTTGGGTCCCGAAATTTCAATTTCTTTCGCTCTGTCTTTCCCTTTTTTCTTTTTTTTTTTTTGGTGTGCGCCTTTATTTTTTAACCCGTTCCTCCTTCCAACCCCCCCCTCCAGCCCATCAGCTGGCGGAACACAAATGAAGATGCATCTGGTATTCAGCTCTTTCGGGGGGGGGGTTTGCTTTTAATTCATTGTTATTTTGGAGTCAGATTTGCATCACCATAAAAGGTGGATTCCCCCCCTCCTCAACTCCCTCCCCTTCGTTAATTGCATTTTTGTTTTTAACCATCCTCCGGTTTGGAAAATGAGTTTCCCCTTTTTGTTGGTGGCGTCTTAATTTTTTCCTTTTTTTTTTTTTTTTTCATTTTTTTTCTTTTTTTTTTTTTTTTTTAAGAAAAAGCATCAACAACCTAACCCCTCTAAATCGCCCTGTGCAATTTCTCCCACTTCTTTTCTGTCTCAGTTGCGAGGAGATGTGGGGTGTTGAAAGGGGGTGTGCGGAAAATCTGGTTTGTTGCGCACGTCTGAATTTGTTTAAAGGGGTGAAACATTTATTTTCTCGCTGCTGTTGCTGCTGGGGGGGGAGGTGGGGTGGAGAAGAAAGCCAGGTAGGTTTGTTCTTCCAATTTGATCTCCTTTTCTGATCGCTTTACTTGAAAGTAAATAACCAGGCAGGAGAACATTAAAAGGTGCCGAGGAGCTGCGTGTACAACGGGTTTAGCGGGGAGGCTGGGGAGGAATGGAGAGCAGAGCGGTACGCAGCTTCCCTCCCTCCCCTCTTGTATTTATCTATCTCTCCATCCTGAGGAAGCTGGCGAAGAAATGAGGCTGCATACTGAACAGTGGCAGAAAAAATTGAAGGTATCCAGGGGAGGAGGGGGTGGCAGCCGGGGGGGGCTG
>NW_009208158.1:0-33512 GCF_000690835.1 Fulmarus glacialis
GGCGCCGCAGGCCTCTCCACGCTCCCGCGCTCCCCTGCTCGCCGTCCGCCCCCGCTCCTCTCCTTCCTGAGGGGATGTGGTGATCCATCCCCATTTTGGCTTTCCTGCGCCCACGCTCGGTGCTCGCCGTCCCCCCGGCGTAGCCCGTTCTCAGATGCGCGCCCTGAGTTTGGCAAGAGCCAGAGGCAACAGCAGCGTCGGTGCAAGTTAACGTTAGCTTTTCTAGCTGAAACACTGAGGGGAAGGCAGAGCGGTGCGGCAGAAAAAAGCCCTTACTTGTATGGGAAAAGACAATGGTTGTCCTCGGGTGAAGTGCTTGGCGCGTATTATGGCACTGTCACAACCAGCCTGAGAGGACAGAGCTCTCACAAAAGCCCCATCCTTGCACCGTCCCTTATTTTGAACTGCCTGTACCAGGCCCCCCCGCCGCGGGGCTGAGCACCCATGGCCGTCCCAGGTACGCTGCGAGGGGGCACCACACGGCTGCGGGCTGCGCAAGCAAGGGGAGAGCTCCCCTTTGCCTTTCTGACACTGCGGGGGAAGGGAAGGATTAGCCTTGGCTTAAGAAAGACCATTACAGAGGAAAGGAAAAGGTATTTGTTAAGTGAAATATGTTTTATGCTGAATAATACAAGGGTACGAAAAAGGTAGTGTGTTTTGCATGGTGAGTTAGTAGCAACCACGCTGACAAATATTAACTGCAAAGGGAAATAACACCTCAAGAATGGCTCAGTCAAAAAGAGTTTAATCTGCTGAAAGGGCTTACTTGGGGCTTTTTTGTTGGTTTTTTTTACCAGTAACAAGCAGCAGGTGCATGGAGGGGCTGAGAGGAACCGGGCAGGAAGAGAAGCGCCTGGAGCTCCCCTCTTGCTGTTTCTCTCTCCTCGCACTGGGGGCCAGCGTGCAAACCCCTGAGCAGCGTGCCGAAAGGAAACAGAAACCAACCCACTCGCAAGCGCACCTGAGTGCTTGCAGCCCCATTCTTCACGTGGTGGATCAAAAAGCATAAGGAAATGGGAAAATGGGAAAATCATGCCCTATGCTCTTCCAGAGCATTGCAGTCCAGTAGCCTGCCAAACCTGCTTTTCCAGAACCAAGGTGCAAAAGATGGCTCCCTACACACCGCACAGCTAACACAGGAGTGTCCTAGACCCCATGTCTTCAAACAGGAGAATGATTAAAGCTGCCATTTACCCACTATTTTGACATTTATGTCTACCTTGGCCTCTTCTTCCTCCTTCCTCCTTAGCTCCTTCCTTCCTTCCTTCCATAATCAGCCAAGATGGACATGGTCTTCCACACAGTGGACAAGATTTTAATTATGTCTAGTGGGAAATGAAACAGTCACTGCCTCCCCACCATACAGCCATGCCACTGTCTATGGGAGTGAGGGGCGAGAAGAAACTGCCTACCAGGGACTTCAGCTTCCCGTGCAGGCAGGGAGAAGGTGAAGAAATTAAGTTTCTCCTTGCCCCTCCACTTCCAACTTAACCTACGCAACAGCCACTGTGGCTAAACAAGAACAAGAGGATCTTGTTATTCCAACATATTACTCTAGAAATAAAGCGAGTCTGACATGTTCCTACCTCTCCCATACTGCAGATGGTTTAAAGACCATATCAGTCTCTGCCCCTCCATCATGCTTGTGCAAGTGTGTGTGGCGCTGCTTAGTAAAGCAGTAACTGAAACAGCCCAGCCTGAAAAAACGCTTTGAAAACAAAAAAAGAGTGATCGTCCACAAAACATTTGTATCCATTGCATTGCCTCATGGAGCTGTTGGAATAAGCAGAAAGACAGCAGTCAGCTTTCCCAAGACAAAATGTCTGCTAGTCTCCACCATTGTTGAACCGTCAGAGTCACAGTAAATAAGAAAAATGTTCCTATCATTCCTGTGTGTGATACAGAGACGTGGGCTTCAAGTCCCTGCTTGGTGACTCTAGGGAGTCCTGCAAGCCCCATGGGGCCTCAGCCCACCACCTGCAAAAAGCAGCTTCCCTGCCTGAGACAGCAAGTAACCAAAAGACTGTGACACACTTGACATAGTTAAAATGGAGCCCATAAAATCTAGAAATTCCTCTGCCACCCTCAGGCAAGGGGTTCTGGGGAGGATTTCTGGCTCTGAGGGATGGCGACCACCCAGGCCGGCACAGCAAGCTGGCACAGGGCAGCTACGTCAGCGTGGCACTGTGCCCAGCTCGTCAGCTCCCCTGGGTCATGTCTTTCTCACGAAGATTTTACAAGGATGTCATAACTATACATCCTCCCATATGCACAGTTAAGAATTAGAGCTTTCCTAACTCCGCATAATTATTAGCTTGAGAGCAATTAGATAGAAAGATCAAATAGCTTGTTATTAAAAGACCAATGAAGAACATAAAAATCTACCAAATGGCATAAGAAATCTTGATTCCAAAATACTAAACCCCATAACCTATGGGGTGTTTGATTTATGTCATATGATTTATGCTATGGGATGTATTTTTCAGATTCCATGTGTCCTGTGCTATCATGTAGGTCTCCACGTGAAAGTGAAGTGACACCTAGTGTGGCTGGCTTTTGCCTAGTCCCACAATTTTATGGTCAGACCTTAGAATATTATTTTAAGTTCAGCTAAAACATTAATTGGAGATTCTGATTTATAGTTCATTTTTTTTTCATCATTGAACTGATAAAGTAAAGTAAGCTATAATGAGAACTTTCTGGATGATAGATGTCATTCTCCTGAGCGGTGGTATTAGCACTTGTCCAGTTTCAGGAATGTATATTAAAGAAAAAAAACCACACATATGGCTTGGTGTAATTATGTAGCCGTTCAGAGTAAAAGAACTATTTAAGAGAACACAGCTTCATAAAGCTATGTTTATCTCCTTTTAATTTCTATTACTTTTTCCAAGTCTGTCAGATTTACATATAATTTTACATTTTGTCAAATGAAGTTGATAACACTAATTTCACAGAAATAAAGGCCAACATTCATAAACTACAATAACAAGCCAACACATGCCTGCGTCTGTGAATGGGAAGGGGGATAAGAAAAAGGCCTTGTTTTGGTAGGCAAACAAATTTCAGTTCGCATTTCACAAGGGATTATCATTAGTCTTGCGCAAACTCAATGTCTGTGAACATCTTACGTTATTCTTATGGTCCACAGGTTTTGCAGAGCTAGCTTGACTTTCCAGACTTTTCTTTGATGTAATTTAAACCTTTTTTTTTCCCGAGTAAGAATTAGGACTGTACCGTAACTTAGCAGATAGGAAAAAACATACAGCTACCTAATTTCTTTGGACTGTGGGTAGAAGGTATTACTAGTATTCCTTTCAGATCCTCTGTCCGTACTATCTAATCCATTCTTCACACTATGTTCATATTTGTTTTCCCCTACTGCTTTCATCTCTTCTACTTCCCTTATTTTATTATTAGATAATATTCTATGTAATCATCTTCTGAAAAGAACAAGAAGCTAATAATATTTCATGATTAGAAATGGTCTTTGAATGGGCTTGTAATGAGTGTAATAGGGTTCACCTATCTCTAGTTGTTTTGTATACAATATTCTCCTAATAGTGAGAAATACCTTGACAGAATCCCCTTAATTAAAACATTCAACAAACTGAGAGCCTGTGGTAACTAGCTTTATGGATTTACACAGTACTGTACCTAAAACAGTGGGTCAAATTCTAGGGTAAGTTGGTGTGATTTATGCTTTCTTTAGCCCAAAAGTATTTTACACTTCTTGGCTCTCTTTTAGTGTACTTAAACACCTTCAGACTTACTTAATTACCCAGAATCATTTTGATTCACAATCATTGCCTAATGTATGAGTTACATCCTTGTCCCTTTACATGAATCCTGTGCCCTTAGTCTATTTTACTATAAAAAGCTTTGACAGCGTTATGGTGTGATTCACGGGCTATGCTGTTGTGACACTAATGAACTCCTAGTGAATAGTGCAAATATTAAAGAATTGTTACTCTGTTGTAGGAACCAATTACAATTTCTTTTCTTTGGAAGCAACAATGGGTTTTGCAGCTCTTTTCATAACATTTCTTTTAAAGTGAAGACATACAAAAAACTACTCACAGAAAGTTACTTTCCTGTTGAAAGTTACTACAGCTCTTCTGTGGGGAGAGAGATTTTCATTTAATAAAAAAAGTGCAAAAGAAAAAGAGATTTTGTAAATAAAAAACCAAAACCACTCTTTCATTGTAATATCCATGGCCCTTAACCACAGATGATCTAAAATTTGGAGGAAACTTTCCATAACTGGCATGAACAATGTCAATCAAGCCAGAAGCACAAGCATGCCAAAACATATACCAGCCACTGTTTGTAAAAGTGAAAAGAAAATTAGCACACTGAGAAAGGAAAAACACATCTTCGGTGTCAACCTTTCTGCAGACTTCTCTGTAGCTGTAACAGTTGCTTTGCCCATTTTCCAGAGAGGTGCGATGGACAAGAAGGAACGGGAGAGTGCCTGGAATAAGTGGTGCATCTGTTTGAAACTGTAGGCAGCAGCTGGGCTGGGTTCAAATGAGTTCGTTGATGGTAATTCTTGAAATGACTTATTCTTGGTGGTGTACTTTGATTAACTCTTTGAAAAAAGTTACATTTAGATTTTATGAGGCAGGAACTGACAGTCATTCTGCAATAGCGTGGAAGTTTACAGTTTACTCAGCAAAAGCTTGCATGCTGGTGTATTTTAGAAATGTTGGTCACCTCAGTACTTGAGAATCCATTCTTGCTGGATTCTCTTAGTTCTCCGGAATGGAAATTAATTGTATAGTTTCAGAGTTTGAATTTCACTTATTATTCGTCGTATTCGTAGAACCATGATCTGAGCAAGGTCTCCACTGTGCAGTTAAAAACAGTTATGAACTCGCAACAGACTGTCCCTGACCCAGCAAACTCGTCTAGTTTACTGAGCGCTACCAAAGTAAACCACACCCTGATAAATTTAAAGGATAGGGTCTTTGTCTTGAGGAACTGACACAACTGATCCAAAGCCCTCTGATGCCAAGGGAAGACCCTTACTGGCCTCAATAGACTGTGGAACAAGCTGTAGTTTCAGACATGCCAGAATAAAGGAGGGCAAGGAAAAACAGGAATGATCGTTAGTACCGTAACCTTAATATAGCATCTTAAACTTTTATAGCCGCATGGTGTAAAATCGTTAAAAACACATTTCTACATATATGTGTTCAGGATCAAATTTCAGTCATGGTCGCTGAAGAACTGTAACCACTAGAAAAGACACACGGCATAATCTCAGTCTGCAAGGAATCAGAAAGCTGCTTGCCACAGCATGTGTCAGAGAAGATCTTGTTAGTTTTATGAGGAAGAGAAGTGATACACTCTCGGTAACGGCTCAGTCACAGTCAGGTTTTTCTTTGACCAGACTGCATCTATATCCTCATTTCTACCTGTCTCCTGTATTACTTGGGCTGTACACATTTTTGTTTGTGTTAAACTCACATTCCCGAAGGCCTGCTCTATGCATTGAGGAACTAAGGTTCCTTACGTGTCTTTTCCACTGTCTTTTGGGAATGTAGGAAGCGAATAATATTCTTTCCATGATATGTCACATGCCCACATCGCTGTGTTGTCAGTTGGTAGTAAATGCAGATCATTCAGCTTCACCTGCCACAGGAGAACATGAATCCGGTTGAGCCACTTATATCGTGCTATGCTGGAAATGTCAGACAGTGCATCTATATATATCATATGTGTACACTGTAGCAACAGGAACCAGAACAGATCTAGCTGGTTTTGTTGCTATTGTGATAATGCTGCTAGCTTGTGAAAGTTATTATGGGAAAACTCTCTTTGAATAATTTTCCTGGTGAATCACAACCACTAGGTTTGGAAAATGGTTAGGTGATGTAGACCAGCTTTTCTCAGCGTTGCAGTGGCCAGTAATACTGTTGCAACATTTAATTACTGACATTCATTTCCACTTACATAAGGAAGGAATCAAACAAAATGGGGGTAATACAAATAGTAAAGAAATATTCACAGTTGAGTCTAATTGTTATTTGGTTTTAAACGAAAAGTGTGGTAGTGGTACAACACAAGGAAGTCCTTGGTTTTTCAAAAAAATATTTGTTAGGCTCTCCGTTGATTTAAAGAAGCTGAAAAACTGTAGGCTCGGAAATACTTGCAGAAAGTTAAGCAAATGCCTGAATGTTTGCATATTTGTGAGAAGCTACTTAGTTGTCAAAATTAACTGATAGTCTGTGTTTTAAAAGTAATGAACTATGTGTATATTTACATGTTCTTTCCATGGAGAAACACAGACAGCATCGTCTTCCTGTGAATCCCTATTTGCTGCAAGAAGTTTCAAGTGTCATTAGCAATTGATAAAGTTTCTCCAATGTTTTACAGCTTCATTTAAAGCCATCCTACAGGATCTTTAAATGCCAACAAGTTTGTTATTTCTTCCACAGGGAATAAATTCTGTGCTGTTCCTTTCTGAAAAGTTGTTTCTCTCCTGTGCTTCCCATAAGCAGTGGTAGTAAAAGTACTTCAGGTACCCAAAGTCGTGTATGTTTAAAAGAAACAACCTACCAGGAAAAAAAGGCAGTGTAACAGCCAGCTGTTTGTGCCCACTATGTGCAAAAAATGGGATCCATAAGCAGATATTTTCCACTGTTTCACAGGTGGCTTGTTCTGTGATGCTCATCACTGTTGCCATACTTCTTGTCGGTTAAGCCATTCTTACAAGTTTTACTGTAAAATTTCTCCTCCAAATGTCTGTGAAGGGCAAATAGTGATTAAATCAGTACCTTTGAGAGGTGGAAACCCTGAGGCCACATCAAAATTAGTCTTGGTGACCAATACCTGACGACTCAGATTAAACTATGCTTTTCTGAGAACCACATTGCAAAGCAACGCAAAAGCAAAGGCTTTTCTTTCCTCCTTATTCTTATGGCTAAAAGTTATAGAGAAAAAATGAGTTACAGTGTGATGAGCTGGCTACCTTGTGATTCGTTCCCAGTAACCAGAGAAAAACTTTATCTGACCTTGTGGATGTGTGGGGGGAGCTGTGAAAAAGCACGTATCACTTGTGGTAGAGACTGCATCCTGACTGCAAAAAGGTTAATGAAAGTGGAGCCCAGGCTCCAACCTGCCCTCCCTGGTTAATCCAGCTGGTCATTTTATGAAAAAGGACCCTTCTTTTGGAGTAGAAGGGGTTTGGTGCAAAAATACTAGGGAGGGATGCAAATTGTCTTTAAATGATACGGCGGAGTTGGCAGTGAAGAAACTTTCTATTTCCTCCTTCCCACTCCCCACTTCACAGTTTGCCTCCCCTGTGCCAACACAGCTAGATGTTGGGCTGTGAGATAAACCAGATCCCTGATATGATCCAAGCAAAAATAACCCTTCTGACTGTCTTACGACTGAAGTATTACTCTTGCAGAGCTCTTAGAGACCAATTTTAATGCTTATTTTATTTAAAATAAATAAGACAAAAATGATTCATTGTCTTATCAGAAAAACACTACTGTTAAGCATTATAAAGCGGCACATCATGCCTTTTTCAATTCATAGATTTTTTACAGCCAGAAAGGACTAATCATTATGAAGATGACTTCAAGTTCATGGAGAATAAATGAATCGAAATTTGAGTGAGAAGTAAAAACTGACACTCTAAACTTACAACTATATTGGCAGGATACCTAAAATGCAAGACTGCTTATTTTAAAAAGAGAAAGAGAGAGCTAACCTTAATAACGAGAAAACATGCAAGACCAAGTGTAAGTTTTTGAAAGATAAATTTATCCCACTTACATATTACTGCTGCTTGCTAAAGCCGTCTCTACTTAGTTTAAATAGATTGTTGAAAAAACCTGCTAAGTAATAGAGATGAAAAAGTGTGCATTTCATACAAGTGAAGCAGGGAACAAGAGAATAAGCAGATTACCTAATAATCAATGTCTGTCAATGCTTCGCAGGGATAACTTTAAAAGCCAGTGCTAAATGTGATACAAAAGAGAAGAGATAGAAGGTCATGGGGCAGCTCCTTCAGTAAAATGGCAGTGGCAATTTGGTTGCTAAATTATTTGTATAATATGTGCTGTATTGTAATTCTGATACGTTCACAAAATGCATATTATGCGATTTATGCTAAAAAACTTTCTTAAAGAGTTGTCTGTGAAAGACAAGGCAATCAGATGTTAGCAGAAAAAATCATTACCAGTTTGCCCTTAGCAGTGCTCTGATAGAAAGTGTAGGGCTTTGGCCCTTAACCTGAATGTTGCAACTTTCTGCTTTCAGTCTAGCATAGTTTCCTGGATTAAAGAGCACAGTTACAAAACACTTATTCAAGGAAATTTCATTTTGATTCCTGCAGCTGAGGAAGCTTCAGCGTCATTTTCTAATCTGCTTCTCCATTTCACTTACTTACTTGGACAACTTTCTCTCCTCTGCTTGAGTAGAAGCAACCTTTCACCACCACAGTTCCAACCATCTCTTTCTTTCGGCTTCATTGCTATCAGATGGTGAGGTGTAGTACTAGCCTGTTTACGTTTTAGAGCCGCTCCTCCCACACGGTAGGTAGTTGGGACAGAAAATTAGTGGTGGGAGAAGCTCCACCATTTTCTAGAGAGATTTTAGAAGAAGAGTGAAAGATGCTCTGTATCTTTCAAGTTAGAAGATAAGTCCGGATTTACTGAACCCTTCTACATTGCAGGAAATTTTATAAGCCTACCAGAGCTTAGAGTAAAAGAGGAGCAGAGAAGAGCTTATCTACGATGTAATATAGTAACTAAGATGCTTCACTGCTTAAGATTATGACTGTTCATCCTTTTCTGGAACAGAAATATAACTTTTGAAAATGTTAGCGCCATTTGAAAGTCATTTATTGCTGAGGTCTAATAATAACTTTTTCTTTAGAGTGTCATTTTACTCTTTGCATATTAATTAGGGTCTTGTTCTCAGCCATAACTTCTAAGACCTAATCTAACACGAACAAAAGAATATTTAAATAAAAAAAAAATTTGAATCGAGATTAGAGCACTTGTTCCTTCTGCAAACTCTTTGCCTCAGTGCCAGGTAGTATATTTCTCCTTCTGATGTGAATACGCACATGGTTTTACTAAGCTCTATGTGGCATATACTTTGGCAGTATTTCTTTCCCACATCCATACTTATAAAAAATTTTTACAAAAAGCTAATTTAATCTGAAATTTTAGGAAGGAAACATCAAATAAAGGAACAATTTACACGGGCTTAATTTTCATTTCAGTTTACTGTTGGACTTTATTTTTTTAAAATGTTTAATTTTAACACCTGTTATTTTAATCTGGGTTCCAGGCCTTTTGTGGCCATTATTACAGTTTGGAGAAAGGCAAGAGGACATTGAAAGACTGGATGAAAAAGAAGATTTACAACACTTTTTCCCTTGTTAGTTACATCCATGTAATTATAGCAAAGCGCTGAGTGGGTACCACTTTGCCATGCACCTGAAGCATTTTTTGCTTGACAGCGCACCGATAGTTTAGTAACACAGCCCCTATGGTGACTGACAATTGGTTTTGCACTAAATCACGTAAAATTGAATAGGAGATGGTGGCTATTGGCTAGTTCAGCCAAAGTCTATTTGGCAGAGTATATTAACCTTCATGAAGCTCTGCATTATTGCACAGCTCCATGCAATGCTGCTATCTGCAGCACAGGTTTATTTTTAGCTTGGCTACTAAGAGTAGCCAAAGGCAGTGCTGTAGAAAAGCAGAGAATCACTGAAAAGGTTTTCTTTAGCTGCAACAAAGATTACATGTGTGCCAAACACACGGCAGATGACCTGACAGAACCAGTAGTTAAAACAATTCAGTCTTCTTAGGAAAGTTGTTCCTGGGGTAAAAGCTCAAATCTCAGCTCACTCTAAAGAAAATTATTCTGGAGTGTTGTTTCTATCTTTAACACCTTGGGAAGGCAAAATGAGTGAATTAATACTGTTACTTCAACACTTTTAGCTGTTTTATTTAGTATTTTCCAAGAGCCAGTTCAATGCCATCCGAATCTGTAAATTACTGAAATGGAAAACATTTAAGTCTGTTGACTGGAAAAGGAGCAAATACCATATTTCTGTTGGAGAAGCCAAATCTGAAGGTGATCCAAGAAATTGCATTAATGTAAGTTTCAGCCCAGAATCACAGATGAGGCTAGTCATCAGTCACCAGGGAGAGATGAGAAAATAAAACAGGAGAGTGAGAAGAGATTGGATGGAAACATCTGACCTCCACCAGCAGAGCCCAGCATTGATGGGAGCTCCCGCATGAGCTTTCCAAACCAAGTTTGTGCTCTTCCCAGGGTTGCCAGGACTGCAAGATTAGGGCTCCCAGTTGGTCTGCTCAGACCCCGAGGAGAGAGGAGATTGTCATACCACCTATACAGGCATGCTTTACTCCAGGCATCCAGACCAGTTGCAATTCAAGGTGATTAAAAGTAGGAGCCCAGGATTCAATTACTTTGTTCAGAATTAAGCATCAGGTGCTTGGAATAATTTAGGCTAGCCAAGATATCAGCCCAAGGCTGACAGGTATAACACAGGCACTACAGGAGAGCTGTGCCCTTCTGCTGCAGCAGCTGCAGGCCAGGCAGGTGACATGAGGGTATGTCAAATGGTGCTGGACTCCTACGTTCAGGCAACTGATCTGAGAGCCTAATTTTTCTGTGTAGCCCACAGGAAGATGTAGGCATCTGCATCAGCTAGTTCAGGGCGCTGAAGTTAGACACCATGATTACAGCCCTCAGAAAGCATTTACAGAGGCAGGCAGCCTTGCTGTTCACCCTTGCAAATACACATCCTCTCCTCAGTGTTAGCGACCCGTCATCGCTGCCATCAAGCCTAAGATGGGATTGAGTCTACTTTTGGGGAATGGTGCAGTCCTTTTCCCTCTGCTATCACCTTCCCCAGGAGGGAACTTTAGTTCCCCAGGAGGGAAGTGAGGTAATGACAAAACTTTGCCTGATGCTGAGCCCCCAGCTTCAGACTGTCTTAATCCAGGCTGGTGTCTCTCACCTCTTGTGTTTGGCCTCTCTTCTGATGCCTAAGGGAGGAGGAGGAAAGATTTGTGCAGAGAGGTGGGGAAAATCCCACCCTTGAAAAAATGCTAGGATGGTGACAAGGTGACATCTGTTGTACATGGCCTCTGGCAGGTTCAAATGTTTTGAATAAAGCAAAATCAGGGCTTGCAGCATGGGTCTCTGTCTTCCATGTGAGCATCCTAATAACCTCTAGGTTACTGGCTTCTCCAGAGTCACCTTAGAACACTTGTTTCATCCTGATACGAAGAGGGAAATTTCTGAATTTTTGGCAGGATAGTAAAACCACCCAGCTACAGTCTTAAGGCATGCACCCTCTCTCCATGGGAGGTGAGCAATCACGCTCCACGCTGTTCCCTCAGGTACTGGCCCCGCTCCATGGGCTGATAAGGAGGGATAATAGGTCTATGGCCCCACCTTCTTCCTTTGCCTTTTTGACATCCTGCTCCCCAAATCTGAGTGACAACAAAGGCTAGTGCCGTAGTTCTTGGGCTGCCTAGGACACCCACAAGGCAGCCTGTCAGGTCCTGCACAGACGCCAGGGCTCGGCTGGGAGCAGATCCTCCACAACACAAACAGCTTTGGAGACTCAAAAACACTGGCTTTCGTTTCCAGCCACTGGCAGCATCGCCCTGGGTTACCTGAATTACTCCGGGATCCCAAGTTTCCTTCCTACCCTGCCATTCCTCTCCTGCGTGACATGTCCCCTCCGGGTACCGGCCAAATCTGACCTGTTGGAGGGGTAGGAAGGAGGGGGAAATTAAACAGACATTGAGAAGAATCACGCAAAGCGGAAAGATAATGACTGCTCCAGCCAGTGCTGGCAATCACTGCGCAAACTTCCCCGCACAGCACTGCCAATGTAGCTCGCTCCTGACTGCGACACACCTGCTTGCTGAGAGCTGTGCTTCTCCGTGCCAGGGCTGCCCACTGCACCGACTGCCTGCGACTGCGCTGCTCCGCGCGCCGAAACAATACATGCGGTGAAGGGGAATCAAACAACCCCGTTCACTCCACTTTTACATGCAAAGAGCCAAATTTAGACCTGTAGCTGTCAGCCTTGGTGTAGTAACCCACCCTTTCACATCCTTACCATGTGTATACGTGCTATATACCAAACCAGGAAGTCACACTTTTCTGTCCGTAGAATCCTCTACGTGATTTGCAGAACATCACTGAGCTCATTTTAGGAGAATTCATTGCTGGAAAATGATTTTCAGTGAATGTTTTATTAATCAACACATGCCAAATCATATCTGCAGGAGAAAAAAATAAAAATACTAAAAGAAACCGAAACAAAAATAATAGAACAATTATTGCTTGAAGATTCTGATTGCCTATAAATTATAACTCTATTCAGCTCCATGACAATTTATGTTTTCATTTATGAAACCATTCTTGTTATTAACTTTCAATCTTGTTTACTGGGGGAAGTAGGAATGCACCAAGCAGGCAAATCATTTTAAACCATGTCTTGAAAACCTCGGGTTATGGCACACAGGACACATTTATTACCACTGTTTTAGAGCACACGATAAGTTTAAAATGGGGCCCTATTTCAAAAGGCCAGGGCTGGTTAGGACAAGGCAGCTTACCATGACCGCAGTTCCTAATGTAAAAGTGTCAATGTGCTTGGTATATTCATAATGTGTTTATTCTCATTACAGTTTTCAATTTGTCAGTGTTTTACTGGCATGCAACCACAGAGCATAGACTGCTATTGCTGGTTAACCTTGTTATTGCAGACAAGTTACAAGTCCTGACAAGAGTTTGATAACTGTGCCTACTTATTTTAAGCCATACACGAGGAAAGGGTAGGAGGTTCAAAGTAAGTTATGTTTTCCTGTGTGAGTCCTCATATGATCACTCAAAGTTACTGTAAATATAAAAGCAGAAGTGCCTGATTGCCATTTTGTCACTATGACACTAGACAAGAAGGTAATCAAAAAACGGAGTCAAACAGGAGGCTGAAGTTACAAAAGTGTAAAACCCTGGAGCCTCGATCCTCTAAAGCAAATGTGCGGATTTAGTCACCTGTGCAGGTGTTTGCAGGATGGAGGACTCATTCACTTGCAAATAATCTTTCCTGGAATCTGTATACCAGAAGAAACAGTGACCAAACAGGTAAAGAGTGGAAATTACTATTTCTTATGGAAAAAATATGCTTTTCTCCTCCTCTTCCTCTTCCTCTTGACATGTTTACTGTCTATTCATCTGCCTCAGCCCCTTGTATCCTGTTGTAGACTTTGGTTATAAACTTGCTGGGTCAGAATAATCTTTTTCCTATTAATTTAACAAAAACAGAACAGCTTGCAAAAAAAACATCATCCAGCCCTGATCCTTGACCGAGGCCACATATCACCGCTGGAATGCAAACATAATCTTACGATTGACCAAATGCTCCACAGCAGTTAAATAATAAATATATAGTGGTGGAGAAAAAAAAGAAATTAAAAGTTTAGGCAGTTCCTGGATGTGATTTCACAGATCATGGTAAATCAGATAACGCTCTCACAGCTTCCCAAAAAGAGACACCTAAATAAAATTGTTTTGATATTCAGAGACGTTGGCCATGTGCTGTTCTTTAAAAGTGAGGATCATGGACATGCAGCCCTACGATTAAAAGATTCATCTCCTATTTACATTTTGTCATCTAAATTAGAAAGCCACCAAAGACTGCCAAAAAATTTCTGAAGGAATAAAAAACATGAGGTAAGATAAAAAAAAAAAAGGAAAAGTCTTCGATCTTTAACAAGCATCTGCCAGTGGCCATTTGCACATCAATTCTGATTGTTGTCCTGCTGTGGAGAGAAGTGGTGCTGCCCCATGTATACCTTTGGTTTGAGCAGAACTTCCTTATCATTAAGGTTCATTAGTGTTCATTAGTGTCCTATAACATGAGCAGCAGACATATTGAGAGGCAGAGCAGAGAGAGGCAGGATTCTGTTCCCAAATAGCATCTGACGCAGCTTGGAAATCCTGCTTCTCCAGTCTAGGAGCACACTGCCTCTGAAAAGGCAGTATCTTATACATTGCTATATCTCAATGGAGGTCCATTCTACCAGAAAGTTAAGGAGAAAAAAAAAAAAAGCAGCTAAACTAAGAGAGCTGTGGAGGTGCTCTAAAATTAAGAAAATCCTTTTCTCATTCATCTTTTAATGTTCCCTCAAATTAGATGGGGAGGAAAGATAGTTACTGGCTTCACCCTCACCCTTCTCCACCCTATCATTTAACCACAGAAAAGACTGATTTATAACAACAGTAACTTCTGTACTATCAGTCATCTACAAGTTTTTCAGTCTGCAATTTTACCTCACATGAATAGATACTGCAGACTTAACACGCTTCAAAAAGTTAGAACCATTTTAATGAACTACTTCTAATGTGACTACACTTCTGAGAACATGCAGTTCTTTCAAATGTGTTTCCAAGTGAAATAACGCTTCTGAGATTTATTATAACACATTTTTTTCCCCGAAAATACAGTAGAATTATGCTTTAATTATTCTTATGTATTTGAAAGCTGGTTATTTTCTTCTTTGAAATCTGTTTTGACCCAAGCTTGGTTTAAAAAAAAATTAAAAATTAAACGCAAAACTGTCCATTTCTGCATTTGTTGTTTGCAGTCCTATGGATGTTCTGCATTAGGATACTCCACCTCATTTCATATATCATTTCACAAAACTTCAAGATGGAACACCTATTCTTCTGATGAAATGTTTGTTTAGAAAAACCTCCTCTTTTCAGTACAAGCTCTGTGGTGCCAATTTTGCCACCTTGGTAAATATTTATGGATGAGTCACAAGCCTGTGAACAAAAGCTTTGGACTGAAGCACTGATAGTAATACGCATATTCCTGTTTCACTTGCTGACCTTGTGTCTGCTACTTTTATGAGAAAATCAAGTGCTTTTCATTATTACATTCAATTTCTGTCCTATATTTCAAGCCACGTCTAAACTCTGTTTCTTGAGGCTCATGCTGATGTGTAAACAGAACGTTTCTTTATGAATCATACAGAGATGTCAACACCACGGGTCTTGGGTAAAGTTCACACACTTGATAAACCTAAACCTTAAGGGACTTTTTGTTGGGTCTGTGAGAGTGAAATGGCACATTTAAATCGATTCTGTTTATATCCAGTGCACAAAAGAGACTTATTTTTATACTCTGATACACCTCGGTATCAGGAGGTAAAACATCAAGAGTAATAAGGAATAAAGGGGGTCACGGACATTCCACCAAAACAAATATACTTCATTGTACACGAGATGCCATGCCAGGGTTAATCCCATTTTTAGCTCCGTGGCTGACAGTCCATAGGGACTGTGGTGTCTCCACACAGCTATGGTATATAGGCAGCCTGTGTAACTGTCATTGGGCCACTAGATTTACATGGCAACACACTGTTTTGGAAAAAACATCAGAGTTTAATTAAGGTTGGTTGTTCTTTTTTTTAAATGACGTGACAAAGAGAACTTAAGAGCCGACATGAATAGCGTGAGGCCCATCACCACGTGATTCCTGCCCACCTATTTCACTCCAGTCATTCCCCACTTTGAAAATGCAGGCCGAGTTTTCTTAGCCTGTTTCATCTCAGGATCAAAACAGGATTCAGATCAACAAGGTTCTCTGAAAGAAAAAAAAAAGGAATATAGTCTCAGTTGCAATCCTCATATTGCTCTTTGGGAGGCCAAGATCATTCCATATACACCAACCCCAATCCCCTTGATGCAACTGGAGGGCCAGAGATGTCAGGCTGATTGCTTTGCACATCTCTGCAAATGAATGTTGGGGACATGAATCCCAACAGAACTTGCATTCACAAAATGAGCCCCCTCAGAAATGCAGGGAATATGCTGGAAGGAAAAGACCTTTCCCTCAGTCATGCAAGGTAAAACCACAGCAGGTATTATCTTGCAGGTCTGTGCACCACCCGGACTTTTCAACTTTTCAGGTGTCAGAACGTTATACTTTCCTTACCTATAGCAGAACAAAAAGAAACAAGCTTTAAAACAAAGAAAAGCATTTATTCAATTTTTTTTTTTTCCAGGTTTTCGATTTGGAAAGATGTGGCAGAGAAACCCTAAAGTTAAGGGAAAACAAGACAAGGGAAATCATGGCCAAATAATTAACATTCTTACTATTACAGTCACACGGTTGATGGACTGAGGGCAGGCTCCTCATAATAAGATGAAGTATATAGGACACGACAGAGAAGGGTTTGAGTGGACAGTAATACAAGTGTTACAGAGTAAAAAGGTGAGTTATATTCCCATCAGTGTGCGACCTGCTGACATGGTTTTAAACAGCACTACTCTTACTTAAAATGAGTGTTAAAACACGGTAATTAGCCTGGATTGTAGCATAGCTCATTTTCCTAGTGTTAATGATGAGGACTGCAGGAAGAAAAACTATGAAAAACATAAACTAAGAGCAAGACAGTATGGGAATACCTCCACGGTTTGTGGACAAACCGTGCCATTTATTGCAAAGGCATTAACTGTGACATCCTCTTGTGGTGTTTGAAAGGGTAACAAGATTACCCTTAGCTATATCACAGTTAAGAAAGTGTGCAAGAGCAAGCTGATTATCAGAATCAGCAATTTTTTTTTTTTTTCCTGACTGAAAATAGTTGAAAGCAATAGGAACAAGCATCTCATGCCAAAAAAATAGGAATAATATCACTCCAGCATGGGATTCATCAGCCAGCTCTCAAATTTGAGCCCAAACATTACTGACAATTCTAAAAGAAAAAGTTCATAACATGTTTTTTAAAAATTCAAATGCTTCTGCAATTACTGTTTGCATCCAGATCACAAAGAAGACACATCAGAACACGAAGGGAAAGGTCTGGCAGTCCTGCTGAGCAAGATGAAAACACAACAAGAGCTAGAAGACTCAGGAAAACAAACAACCCCTCCCAACCCTGGTTTCTTGGTGGGTGATTTTTTTCCACATTTCCCCAAAGAAGAAATTAGGAAGAATTCGTATGTTGAGGAAATTAGCCCTAGAGGATTTGAGAGATTCTTCTCAATACTGATTATTAGAATATTATTTATGCCTACTTGCTGAGGGCGTCCTCTCGAGCTCGCTGAAATCAAAGGCGCATTAAGGCAAACTTCCCCCCCTGTTTTCTGGGACAGCTGTGGAGAGCTGTAAGAGCCTGTGGTGGCAGGAGACGGGCCAGTCCCCAGTGGTGCCTACACCTGCTCTGTGGCTGCAGGGGCAAGTGAGGGTCCCGGGAGGTTGCACAGACATCTCCGCCATCCTGGTACAGGGGCTACGGAGATCCACATCCCGACTGCCCATGTTGCCGAGCTCTGGACTAGCTGGGGCGGACAGACAGCAGCTCATCACTGTTTTCCGCAGAGAAGAGAGATGGAGAGAGATGCCTGAGCGGTTCCCAGGGTGAGATCTGAGAGAGGAGCAGGGGATAGGGCTCTGGAGGCAGACAGAGGCACAGGTGTCCACAGCCGGAGCGCCGGAGGGAGGGTCACCTCGCCAGCGTGGGCCCAGATGGCACTGCACATGGCTCTCCCCTTGTCGGAGCCGTGTCCACTGAGGCAGCACCTAAGGTCATGGCAAGGCTTGGCAGAGACCTTACAGAGCTCCCTCACGCCCCGCAGTCGCTTGGATTTGGAAGGCCGGTGGGTTTGCAAACGACAAGCTGCTCTCCCCCAATCCGGGGAGGGCTACCTGGTGACCTTCCAGAAGACAGTGCCCACCAGCCTTTGCCCTGGGATGGGTGACCTGCCTGCTCCAGGCAAAAAAAGAAAAAGCAAAACAAAACACAGTGGTGCTCCTCCAGCTATCCCAAAATTACAGGCGCAGGGTCGGTCATTCCTTGCCTGGGAGGCTTGTGATACATACCCAGAGCAGCCGAGAAACGTTGGGCTCAAGGCGGCAGCTCTCACCAGCCAGGCGCTGCGCACCAGGCACACAGTTAACGTCGGTGCTTGTCAGGGCGCTTTGGCCGGTAGATATGATGCCTGGTCGGCCTGTTTTGATGCTCCCAACAGAACTAGTGCTTTCTACCTCATACTTGAACATTATATTCCTCCTCTCTGCCTTCCCCAGCTGTGTGAGTTGCCTGCAACACATGTGCCTTAGATCATATTGGTGGTGGTTCCCCCCACACGTGGGACCGAGTGTTAGAAGGGCTTTGCCAGGGATACCACGACAGTAACAGCACAAGTCCAACAGCACATCACACAGTATGCCCCAGGGTCGAGATTGGGACACTCCAGGGATACCGTAAGGGTACCTCTGTCATGAGGATATGACAGGAGTCAGAGGAGATGATCCTGTCTGGGTCACCCATAGTTAAGGAAGCCTTGAGAGTGATATAAAGTGCCCAGGACCACAAACTCCAGGAGTCTTGTGACTTATACATAGTTTTTGTAGGGTTTTTTTTTTTCCAAGTTCCAAGAGCATGAAAACATGACCCAAACATGATGAATACAGTTACAACCATACATTACTCAGCCTGAAGCAAGAGAGAGGGTGGACTGCACTATGCATCTCAGTAAAGTATTAATATAATAGGAGGTGTACCAGCTCAGCTAATAAAACATTCCTCGTTCTCGCCCTTGAATTTAATTTGTTGTTGAGGCACAGACCAAAGGTCAAGCATTTCAGCTCATTTAAGGAGTTACCACCCAGCACTGTACCAGGGCTACCATATTCCAAAAGGCTCAACATCGCTGTTAATCACAGCTTCCCAGCAGACCTAGAGAGGGAATACCATAAAATTGTTTAGTAAACAGTGCATCTGCAATGAATAAAGACAAAAGCTCAATTTGAAATATTTGAAAGTAACTTTTAAATGAAAAGAAAAGGTGTGAATTCTTATTACACATTTCCACAAAAGCCTTTTCTGCTGCTATTACCGTGTACCTTCCTGGGATAAATGTGTGGTTTACAGCATCTACATTACAATGTATAACTTTCAGCACTCACACTTTATGCTGTAACACATGCACAGACACTTTTTTTTTTTTCTCCTCGATCTTCTTTTGGATATGATTTCTTAAGGCTTGTCTACACGGGGGAAGTTAAGCAGCATAGCAATTCTGGGATAACTACTCTGTGATAGCTCCCTGTGGACACTTCATTGCAATAAAAAAAAGACTTTATTCGGGAATAATTACTCTGCATTGTGAGTGGAATAATTATTCTAGAATAAAAATCAGCCTAATTCCAAGATAAAGTGTATACACCCATGCCAGTGTTTTTGTCTGTTTGTTTGGGTTTTGGATTTTTTACCCCAGAATATGAATACTGTACAAGAATAGAACATTTTTTTTCCCCTGGAATAGCTATGTTAGGCCATTTTTCCTTATAGATAAAGTTATGGTTAAATAAAATGTCTGTCACCTGGATTCTCATTAGTTTGAAGTGCAGTTTTTCTCAGTCCAAAATATTTGTGCTGGCAGCCAGCAGCAGGCTGATGGGCCTTTCCTTGACATGGTTTTTCCGTTCCTTGGTAACAGGGGACTTGTCCTCCTCAGCATATTCTCCAGATAGATAGAAAATCTGTAGCTGGAAGCCAAAGCGTTACGGATTTTATTTTGTGGGATCATGCTGGAAAGTATCTTCTTTTTTGTACATCTCTAGCAAAAGAGAGCAATTGTCTCTGCCCCATAAATCCAGAAGAGTCAAATCGTGACTGGCAAACTCTTACCTAATAGTGTTTTGTCTCTCTCCCTAAACGCAACTGGCTATTTATTTTAAGCAGTTAGGTAATAGATAAAGATCAGAGAAGGCCATGATGGTTTGCCAGTTAAGCAAAGCTGAAATAGCTCTCCACCTGGCCAAGACGCAGGCCAACCACAGGCATCTCTCCTGGTCTTTTATCACTGATCTTCCTCCAAGTTCACTCAAGCATCCCTTACCTCCTGTATTTATGACCTCTCCTGCCTTTGTATTTTAACTGGCTCTGCTCTCAGGCTGTGGGTGGAGTGAAATGTGTAAAACCACCTGCCCATGATGCTGTGTTTCCATTCAGCTTCAGGAAAAAAAGGTTTGTTCAGTAATTAAAAACTCTTTTTTGCCTTTAGATGTGTCTAAGCGTTTCTAGCAGAAACATAAGTCACGCAAACAAATCCATTCCTCATTCATCTTGCTGGCCCGCCTTTCCCTTTTACAGACATGTAATTCTGTTTGAAGGTGATCTTCAGGGTCCTCAGTCCTTTCATAATATGGCCTTTCATTTCCCTCCTTACCCTTTAGCATTTTCAAGGAGGTCTGCCAGCAAAGGCTGTTTCAGATACAGAATGTGTTCATGATACTAATAGTGTTTAATGCATAGTCCAGTGGAGATATTTAAAGCATCACACGAACCATAAGGAGTTAAATTCAACTGGCTTCAATATGAATCAGCTTTATGTGCAGATAAATTGCCAGGCAAAGAGCAAACTGCAAATGTTGCTCCTGATTCTGTGTACACCAGCATTTTTGGTAATTTTTAAACATTCTATATTATCTTTTAAACAACAGATGGTGTTAATAAAATTATAAACCACACCCCATAAAATGCCAAACAGCAATAGCAATAGCATTTACCACGGAAATAATACAAGGTATAATATTTCCGCATTTATGAAAAGCTGAGCGTGAAAAACATTCACGTTGCAAAAGATAAGACCCAAAATACTCCTTTTCATTTCTTGTTAATGCAGCTTCAGCATTTTAATTACTATCAATTACTGCGAATAGAGTTTGGGATGTGTTTTAACTTGTTCAAAAGTTTCAAAAAAGAAAGTTTTTATTTGTTTTGTATTAGTCTCTCTCACTGCAAGTTCAGATGTGCAATGCAAAAAAAAAAGGATCTGCTTTAAGAAATGGAGTTTGCTTTGAATCAGTTAAAATGAAAGAGGTGGATGACATTAAGTTTTCTGTGAGCTCTGAGTATTAAATTACTTAATAAAGAGAAGTTAAATTTGGCAATGCTGGGTAAGTAATCAGAAAATAATGAAAACACTCTTAAATAGGTGACAAGTCAAAGCTCTATCAAGGGCCAGTTCTTATTCCAGGAAAACTCACATTAACTTTGATCGAAGTGAGAGCTTTTGGTACTTCCACAGATGGAATAGAATACAGACTAGTTAACGTAGAGATCTTTATTCTACTGACATTTTTCAAAAGTTTATAAACTAGATGGAAACAGACTGGCTTTCCCTATCAGACTGAGCTTGCAATCTGAATATCACTGCACAAGAACACTACAGTAGCTTCTCAGCTACAGTATGGAGACATATGGACAAAACACAGGAGAATGCCACCAAGCCTGTCATCACTTGGGTCATTCAGCACTTCCTCTGCCTATTTTGAGCCCAGCCTGCTGCCTTATCGCATTATGCTGGAGGGAGAATCTGTTTCTTCTCTCCTCCATCTATCTTTTTGATATTCACAAGGCAGTCCTCTTCCCCCCAAGAAGCCCAATAATCATGGCAGCTCAGCTACTTATCTTAAAGAAATGGAAGTGAAGTGTGTTTGTTAGAGAGCTGGGCAAGAAGTCTGGTATTGAGGATCTGAGCATAGCTAGACTACAACGAAGTGTGAACCCAGTCAGACTCTCCACTTAATTATGGAAAGTAGTGATTATGCAGGATGAAAGTCCCGTCTCAGCCAACTGCTGCCAGGTCTACCTGTCTTAAGGTGTTCCAGCAAGGTGTGTGGCTAAATCTTCATAGCTCCACCCTCCTTTCGCAGTCTCCTGTGGCATGTGTGCGTCTTCATTTTATAGTCTTCAGGGCTAGTCCTCTGAGTGCAATTTATATGAGTCAAGAGACTCACGCTGGCGTTACCGAGATCAGAATCTAGCCATTTGTATGTCTGAGCACATATTCTCCTTGAAACAAGTTTGTGGTAGTATATTCAGGAATGTTTCGCACTCGGGTTCAGATCTGGTTCCAGCTGGAGTTCCCTTGTAATGTTCCAAATCTCATTAAGTTAATGAGAGTTTTTTTCCAGCAATTTCAACGGGATTCCCTGCTTCTGTGCCCACATCCTCGGCTCAGCCTTGCACATGGGAAGCCAGGGCGAGTGTCGGGAACAAGAGGTCATGCTCCATCCTGCCACTCCCTTTGCAGCAGGACCCTGAACGGGGGTGTTAAGGCAGATGTGCCAGAGGTGACCGGTAGCCACTCTCGCCTGCCTCCCTCATGCCTTGCCTTTCCCTGTTCCCCAGCTTTCTCTGCGTTCTGGTATGGTCAGAGATTTGGATTTAGGAACTGGAGCTAGGAAAGTTGCACAAGTAAACAAAGGAAAATTAAACAGGAATTGTGTGTGTTACCAAGCTTGGAGAGTGTACACTGATATTACAGTGATGGGCAACGGTGTGACCCCCACGTACAGGTCAAGTTCAATCATTTTCCTTTCCAAGTAGATTATCAAATTGACTTGTCACATCTGGCTGCCTTGCTGACCATCCAAAAAAAAGAGGTTGCAGACAGAAGAGATTGCCCTCAGATGAACTGAGGGATGGCTGCAAATCTTGCATAGCTGGTGACAAAGCTGACTTATTTTCATGGAAAGAAGACTGCAGCAATCAGGACAGTCAAACCAGTACCTTTAATGAGAACTAGATTCACCCACACAAACAAGTTGTATGGACTCAGAGATACGCATCTTCTCATATCCAAATCATATACTTCCTATTAGCACTACAATTATTATACAGGCTCACTAAGAGAAGACAATCTTCCTAAATATTTATTTAGTGTTGATAGAATTGCTTACAAAACCTCTCTCTCATTCTGAGAATCTCTTACAAGACTCCCTTGTTCCCAAGTTCATTATAGCTACTTATATTATTACTGTAAATCTTTCTAATGCCTCAAATATTTGGCTCTGAAGAACATTTTTATAATGAGGGTGGGGCAATGCAAAACTTTTCCTCTCCTAATTCATTGCTAAATTGTATTTGCAAGTTCAAATGCCAGAGTGATGAAATCACAATATTATTCATTGGATTTTGTTTGATTATTTGGTAGTGTTGTAGGGAACGTACCTATAAAACGACATGAAAAGCAAAGCAACAGAGCTTTAGGGGTTTTCCGGAACTTCTCTTCCGCACACATCAATTTTACTGTATGACTGCCCTGAAAGATTTATGCTTTGTGTTTTGAGGGCCGGGTTTTAAATGACTTCACAGAATAAAAATATTAAAATTTAAATGCAACTTTAAAAATGTGTGTTGGACCTTTGGGCCTTCTGAAGAGGTCAAGTTCAAGACATTTATAAAAAGACCATTCCCAGAGAGACTGCATGGGAAAGCCTATTAACATTACTGCTTTCCCTTTATTTCCCCTTTGATCATAAAATAAGGTTATGGGTGGCAAAAGCTGTAATGGTGGGAAGATCCCAAATAGGATAGTATGATTTAATCTACTGAATATAAAAAAAACAAACCGCCAACAACAATATGGTGGGTTACCAAGCAAGACTATGACTACAAAGAGCCTTGCTAAGGAGAAACA
This sequence comes from Fulmarus glacialis, assembly GCF_000690835.1. Classification (NCBI taxonomy): domain Eukaryota; kingdom Metazoa; phylum Chordata; class Aves; order Procellariiformes; family Procellariidae; genus Fulmarus; species Fulmarus glacialis. The sequence goes on from NW_009208158.1 coordinate 23,527, forward strand.
AAAACAAAACCAAAAACCAAATGAAAAAGCCCTGTACAAGTCCACAATAGGAATTAAATTAAAAAAAAAAAAAAGGAAGAAAGACCATTTTCATTCTACTTCATCTTTAATTAAATCTCATTTTGTTCACATGACAAAAAACATTAACAACTGTTATTTAAAGAGTTCCTAAATCCTGAGTAAAAATAAACATGTTCCGCATCTAGCATAAGAAATAACAAAGGACAATTATCTGTTCATGCTAGGGACATGCCTCAAAATCTCCATATTCCATACGGAGAATAGCGAAGCACTCCTTTTCCTACTTCTGCAGGCCTAATGGTGACAGTGACTGATTTAGGGGAAGAGAAGGAGAATATACAAGTCTGCATGAGCACTTCTGGGCTCATTTTCATCCAAATAAACTGGCTTTTGACTTGTTATATCTATTTTATTCTAAAAGCTGGGGGCTTTTCCTCAATTTTACTGTATGAGGTAAAATTTGGAAAATATACTATATGAACTGTCTTCCATTCCTGATAAGGCCATTTTTTACTATGTGGGTATCAAAAGGTCCCTAGCGCAAAATAGACTCAAGCTCATTGATTTTAAATAATCCCATATAAATAAAAGCAAAATTTGGCTCTGAACACCTCTAGCAAAAACTTTGCTATTGTCATGAATATCTTAAGTGTAATCGTTTTTCTTTTAATTAACATTCTAAAGAGAAGAGGAAGTTGGAAATCCAGATAAATCTGTTATGAGTCAATTAAGAAGCCAGGATTAGCATATGCAATCAAGATGGGTGCAGCAAGATTTCATGGAAGAGTTCACGAGGAAGCAACCAGGATGTATCATTTGTATGGGCAACCTCCTTGGTTTGTGTTCTTCTCAACCTCAGTATTGTTGACTTGACTCACTGCATGAATATTGCCAAGTAGTAGCAAACCACGATTTCATTTTCCTGCTTGCACGGATACAACTTACCTCGACATGCGGTTTTAAAAAAGACAAATCATATGAATTATGACAAACAGTATTGGTCCTCTTCTTCTTTCTGCAGATATCCTCTTTTATAAAATCTCTTTCTAAACCCCGGTTATATAAATATCATCAGTAGATACTACAGACTGTCCTAGTCTTCCTTGATCAGGTAGATCATATTGAATACCCCTCAGGGACTAGAAATGGGATACTTCACACATAGGTCACCTGAGCAAGTGAAGCCTTTATCAGGGGGTGACTGATTAGTGGAAGATATAAAAGGAGTCGAACTCACACCAGTTACTGTCAAGATGAGTATTTATATTCTAAAGCCAATGCCAAATTTACAAGAGAATGTAGCTTTTTTTGGTGTGTGTAGTAAAACAAAAAAAACACCATGGGCTTTATGGGTACAAAGCCTGAAACCTTTAACGTTTTTGAGCTGGTTATTATAGAGTCGGATCATCATGGAGAATCTTACAAGTCCACTATCCATGGTGTATCTCTTCTACAAATAAACTGAAGGTGTGAGTCTCCTGGGATGAAAAGCTAATGTTTTCCTAACTTCATGTTTTGCAGAAAGGATTCAAGGCTTTTAAAATATGAAACTCTATGGAAATAAAAATAATTTAATATATATCTGTGATTTCAATTGTCTTGAAAAAAGCTGTCCATGGCGCTGCAGAATAACACAAATTTAGCACAGCTGCTGAAGGATAGTCGCTACCGAACTCATTTCCAACATATGGCATGATTTTGCTTAGATCTACAGATTGAGGAAGTTTGATGAAAACTAAACAATCATTCATAAACCTCAAGCCTCAGTTACCATGGTACATGGGAAGTCATACACCTAATGCCAGTTAAGACGACTATTTGTTTTGTAATGACTAGAATAAGAGTACAGAACATGAAGAAATAAGAAAAACTGAATTTCAGCCACCAAAGATAAAGCTGTGTTAGGAGAAGCTCATGTCTGCTTTTGCTGAACTTCATATTCAGTAGTTACGATAGGCTTTGCACAACACCACTTTTCCTCATATTGACCAAGATTTATACTGCTATTAGTTTAACACAAGATGTGATCCCTTCAAATTCAGCAAAGAAGATTATACTACTTCACAAATGTATTTTCCTAATTTGAAGTTTCCTGAAACAAAATATAATACTGGTTTTTTGGGGTTTTTTAAAACATGCTGCACAACCGGAACTATTTCAATGAATACAAAAGATGGCATGGCCCTGACATTGCGGTAAAGACTGACCACGATAACCATGGCGATGATAAGCCCTTATTTTAAGAGAGAAACTTCAAAGTATCAGAAGAAACACATCTACTGGACCTTTTTTTTCCTCTCACTGAATCTTGCTCCATTATATTTCTCTACATCGTAGTCAATCTAAAAGGAAAAAAAGAGTAAGAAACCCTGCACATCAGAAATGCTCTACATGGACTACATTTTTAGAGGGTGTAAATACATTAGAATATATCAAAGTATATGAACAAATTAGGGTAGAAGGGTGTGTTTCAGAGGCTTTTCAATGTGTGCACACTATTAAAATCTGTCTGAGATCTGTTTGGAGAAAGCAACAATTATATTTCTTATTAAAGAATATGCAATTACAGCCCTCTTTACACTTCCTGCTTCCTTCAACAATGAAGACCTGTCTGCACTGAAGATTATAAAGTCCTGCACTGTTTCACTAGGTCACCAGACTAAACAGGCCAATCCACTTTCACGGCAATTTATTCCAGATTTTCTCTTTTGGGCCAACTTCTTTTATAATAAAACTGGGGCTAGCTGGAGATTTACAGCATTGTCACTGCAGGAGAGTTAGCCCCTATAAAATTAAATAGAACACTGTTTAAACTTAAACACCAAAAACTTTTGTGAGGTCCCTAATGTATTACTCTCATGTCTATTATCTTTAAAACCTTTGTCAGGCACTGAAAAATATGATCTTCAGAATTCCCAGTTTTCCACAAAAGTTACCGCAGCCATAGCTGGTGCAAACGCTTTATGTACTAAACCATTATTTTAGTTCCTTTTTGTTTATGGTATTTGTCTGTCATCAGAAAAACCAGAAAGTCTACAGTTCAGATTTCTCAGGATCATAAATGGTTTGATTAAACTACAGATGTTAATTAAGACCCAAATCTGTATCTTCATGCATAGCCAGAATAACCAGCTTGTTAACTAGGGAAAGCCCATGATATTTAGAATATTCCATATTGTAGGGTGCAGATCACAAGTGGAAGGATTCCAAGGCAGCTTTGTAACCTCCTCTTCAGTTGTATCAAGCAGGTTTGGGGAAGGAAACATGCATGGGACAGACTGTTTGAACTGTGCCCATACCTCCTATACGTGGCAAAAGCAGTCAGTTACACCATGGCAGGGGAAATCTGTGAGCTGCTGTCATGTTGTTACCTTGTTTTGGAGAAATATATTGTCCCCTGATTTTGCAAGTTTGCAAGTAGGGAAAATGAAATTATTTTTAAAGGAGAGATAAGCATCTTTGAATATCATTACACTTTTCCTAAAAAAGGTGAAAATTTTAGTATGTATTTTCATTTTAATTTAGTTAAATTCCATAAAAATATAATTCTAACCTTGTATCTCACAGGACTCAAACCAATATGAGTGTCTAGCCATGCTAGCCATTACAGCTTCTAATGCGAAACACTCACAGTGAGAATTTTCATTATAAATAATATGCAATCCAACAGTTTCCTGCACTGTCCTTTGTGATACAAAATAAAAATGGACGAGAAACTCTTCTGAGAGAATAGTTACCAGCAGATACTATGTTTTGGTGTTAATATGAAACCAACTGTTATGAATAAACAGATACTGATTTATACGGCTTATGGCCTAATCCTATAAAGGATTCTGGCGCTCCAAAAAACTTTTGTGCTCCAACATCGAATTTTTTGGCCCATGGTCCCCTACCAGGTATTCAGAATCATGTTTTAAAAGCACGACTTTCCTGCGGTGTACATGGAGAGACACACCTGGGAAGCCTGGAAAACAGCCAGCACAGCGTGCTTTGACCTCAACATAGGCTGACTGGAATTAATCAGGGAAAAAATGAGGTTTGCCCCAAATCTAGAATCCTGCCTCCCTCTAAAGCCAGGGCCCTACCTGAGGGTTACCTCTAAAGACAGGGCTCTACCCAGGGCTGTCTGAGAGATGCCTCCATCCACTCAGTATCTACACCCTGATTCTTTTTATGAAAATAGGTTCCTGTGATCTTTCCTTCAAAACTTATGTTTTATTAAAACATAGCTGGAGGAGAAGCTGGCTTCCCATCTCCCTCTATATACCAACTCTGTGATTAGAGCACTCACGCAATCATGGGATCCATCTCTCCTGCCCTGAAAGGCCCCCATTCACAACTCCTCTCACCCCAGGGAGGACTCTGACCACCAGGCTGATGGTTATTTTAGAAAAGGCAGTCTCAACCCTACTGCTGAAACAGTGCCCTTGAGCACAAACAAATTCAAGATTCTTTAGATCATAATCTAATGTTTAGGTTATTCCCAGGGCTGAAGCACACACTGAGTTTTCTCTGGATTATCGCTATGTTAAATTGTTGTGGAATACACACAACCACCCCCTCAAAAAAAAAAAAAAAGTCCTGGGAGTAACTACCATCATTACCACTGTGATCCGATTGCATTCTGTCAAGAAGCCAGTCGTGTCAGGGAGTCTGGGGCATGCTCCAGGAGCGGCCAGGAGGTCAAGCCGACCAGGACACTTGGGTGGCGGAATGTCATGGTCCTGGGGTCCAGAGGACATGGGCATGAGCACTCCTGAAAGGCTGCTCAGGAGTCCCAGGTGGAAAAGGAACTAACTCCAAGGCATGAATCATGAGAGGCAAACGTAGTGCTTTGAGGTTTAGGCAACTGCTTAGCAGAGGCTTTCTGAATCACACCTGTTTGTTCACATGCTTAAATTTCACCCGAGTCCCACATTTCACACCATCCAGACCCTCCTATTGACACAAGTATTGACAGAGACATCTTTGTGCTCACCAAAATATCCTTTTATTTATGAAAAAACCAGCAGCAGCTGCCGAGGACAGTTAACATTGAAAGCATTGAGTTGTTACCTTCACAGCATAATCCTCATAGCTCAGCTGACAGATCGATTACTCAAAGTATGGTGCACCTATGGTTGGCAATCATATTGCAAGGCTTAGGGCTTTACGCTAAAACTGCCCTGTCTGTAGATAAACCCCAAAGGAAGAATTGTGCTAAATCCTATTTCCACTTCACAATATTCCTGAGGTGAAAATACAATTTTGCGGAAGTAAAACGTTTATTTTGACATTGTGACTGATGTCTTCCACTCCATGACAGAAACATTAGTGGAAGGCCTTACTAACTAGATGCGGTAAACTCCAGACCAAAGACACGTTGCTTTAAAACTTCCTTATTCTGGGCATGTTCTGTTTAGGCCTTTACAAAATCTCTGCATTTCTAATAACAAGAGGTACTTGTGTCTCTAAACAGCTCAGTGGTGAGATGTTTATATTATCACCTATAGCAGGAAAAGCCTTTCCACTGGACTTACCAGGAATACAAGAAAAAAAGGTGATTTTCTCTTATTTCTTCTGTTTTCATAGCCTATTTACTAAGATCTAGTGGCACACCTTGTAACTCCTAGTTAGGTATTCAGAATAGCAACATGACTATAAGTTAAATATAATTTGTGAAATATATGCCATATTTGATAAAAAATGCATGTAGTCAGAATCATATGATGATTTAATTTGCATAGATGTAAAACCTGAATTTATTATACACAACCTATATTTGTAAAAGTAGACAGTCACCTGGTTTCTCTTCACTGGTTTAATCTGGCAGTCCCTCACTAGAGGCAACAGAATTTTTAAAAGCAGCCAAGACAAACCAGACACCAAGGGGAAGCAGAAAAGAAGAACAGACAGTGCAGGAAAAGTGGTTCACACAAGTATTAATACAATTCCTTCAATCCTTTCAAAAACGGTAATTTTAGTCTGACAGAAGCTGGAGAGCGCAGTCAGGCAAAAGAGAAGTGAGTTTGATGTCATTGATGCACCTGCAAGAAGTTGATCTTCTCTTCCGTAAAGCAGAAGTTTTAAGAGGAAATCTACAGGATGCAGTTTACTTTTTTAGGTAATCAGAAGATCTCCTGTACAGAACAGACATGCGGAGCAGAAAGTAGTTACCATCTTGGAGAGAAGCTGAATGGACTGAGGTACTGTGTAGCATCAGGGCCTGGAAACATGAACCTTCAATGAATGATTGGAGGAAGCTTCAGCCAGTCTGGAGACAGACAGATGAATTTGTCATTATCGACATGATGCCCATTGCAGTGAACAAATTTTCAGGAGAGACATTCAGGTGGTGAGATGGCATAGGTCTAAGCTCAGGAGATTGGTGTCTAACCAACAAAGAATAGAATAATCAAAAGACTGCAGAAATACACTGAAAGCAGCAGCCACATTCAGAAAAAGTCATCTGAGTGTCTTCCACTGGGCCACCAGCAAGCTGAAACATCAGACAAGGTCATGATACAGCTTGTACAGCTGATAATGGCCACTTGCATTTAAAATATGCACAGAGGACCACTCCAGCATGGTTGTATTTGTTCACTGCCATTTTCATCTACGACAGATAACGCTAATACCAGTTGGTACATAGTTACTCAAACCAAGTCTTAACATTTCATCAACCTGCTGAGATAGCTATGTGTAGACCATGCTAGTAAGCAGGTTTTTTTGCTATGTTTCACAAGTACTAACATATAAATAGATTACAAAACTTAGGCTGCTGCTTTTGTATGTTAAGAGAGAAAAGAGACTCAAATGTTATTTTCAGTTTCTGATGTGCTTAGCTTAAAGCAAACCACGAAGAAAGCAAGAAATCATAAGAAGTGGTAGGTGGCATGTAGTGTTTTTCACTGCTATAGCATTAGCCATATACTACACGCTGGAAACAAACCATACTTGGTAAGGTACATATTATTCGGGAACGACATAAGTATCTGAGCATTACTGAGAGCTCTGTTGATCACCTGTAATCTCAGGCAGAAGATGGCCTTCTCTATCAACCATGGGTCAACATAACTCTCAAGTATGCACATGTTCATGCAGCGTTTCTTCTTAATAATGAACATTTCATTTCAAGTCCCAGCTAACATCAGATACAGAAAAAAACCCACATGTATTTATCTGGTTCCTGGATCTATGTGGATGCTTTTAACCCCACTTCACTCCTCGCTCCACTTCCCACCCCTCTCTACTCATGTCTAAACATAAAGATATTTACATGTCTGAAAGGAACTGGAAAGCATCTGTGATATTTCCCAGAGGATCCGATAGCTCTTCTCACACAAAAGCATGTTTCCACATCGTTATGTCACAGCAGTGCTTCAATAAGGGGCATCTCAGGAAGGGCCTCCAACATAGTTTCAGTTAGCAGATTCACCACTTTCACTACCTCACTTGGAAGAGAAAGATTTGCACAGAAATATTTTCAGTCCTTCACTTGAATCAGTTATGTCTGTAGTCCTTATAGGATGGGTCATCAGTAAGATGGACTTCGGATAAATGTACTTTTACACAATTGTTCAAAGTCCCTAAAACTCATGGGACTGAAATCATGTGGATTTCTGTGTTCCTTGGCAGGCTCTAAATCCACAAGTTCATGAGTGGATTATTGTGATTCATATGCCACTTTCATTTTTGGTAGGTAATGCTAATGGCATTGGAGAATGATTATTTGAATGAGATCTGCACCCACTTCCCTCAAGTCAGGACTCCAAAAAAGCTCGGAATGGAGCTGTCAGCATAAATACATAAAAACATATGTGAACACTTATTCTGTATAGGGTTTTGACTGTACAATTCCAGCCATCAGGGATAAGCAGGATGAGCAGGACTTTCTATAGTTCCTGTAGAAGGTTGGGCAAGCAAACATCTGGGGATGGACATTGAGGAAGAGGAAATATCTACGTGTCAGTAATAGGAAAGTTATATTGTACACCTGCTTTTTAGGCATGCCATCTGCGCTCAGTCATACCATAATGTAGCTTTGATGACATGCCACAGCTAAAGGGCAGGCAATATACATCTTGCTTCATGAATGACAAAACTTGGTAAAACTCACTGCTTAATGATATAAATCATAACTCTCAAACACAGTACATGGTTGTCCCGTATGTTTTTCAATTTTTAGACTCATGCTGATACTGAAAGCACTGAAGGAGCATTATGGTGAAAACCGATGCACACTAGGTAAGCAATAGCACCTTATCTATACTAATGCCGGACTTCTCATTATATTTTGTTGGCCTGTAACTACACCATAACATCCACTGCATATTGTTTACAGGAACCTAATAACGAGCAATTCTGTTCCCATTACTGCTCACAATCTCATATTAAATGTTTCTTATTTCCAAAGTAAACTGCCCTATGTAGTTGAAAGATATCACTACACTTTCTAAAGACCTGGATAAATCTTGTATTTAGAAAAGGAAATGGGATCTAAAAAAAAAGGTGTGTACTTTGAATAATATACAAAATTGATGAAAAATAAGTTTATATTACATTTCTTTTTTTAAAAAGTATTTTCCGTAGTGCACTTGAGGATCTTTAAGAGGGAGCTTGGTCTAAACTCAGTTCCAGTCCTGGATCTGCTCTTAAATCCATGTGTGGCCTCAGGCAAATGTGTTAATTTTCCTGTTTCAGTTTCCCTGCCTTTAAAGTGGGGATAACGCGACTAACCCAAATAGCTTAGCTGCAATTTATAAGAATGAGTAACTCGATTATTAGATTTCTGAGACATGAAACATGATGATTATTAGGAATCACTGGCCGGCCATTCAGAAGAATGTGATACAAATAAAGGAGATAGGTCTTTGACAATAGAAGGATGCCGGTTAGTCAGTCAGTCAGTCTGAGCAGCTGTGCGAGGAGGCAGCTCTAGGGAGCGGATAGTTGGACTTGCAAAAGTGAGAATGCCCCCTTTGTACTGACTTTCTATTTATTACCCTGCGGTACCTAAAGACCATAAAAAGTTAACTCCTCTCCGAGAAATGAATAGGTCCAAAGCACTACAACAAATCAGCTGCAGGCAAATAAATTTTTATCTGTGTAAGAGAGCTAGATGTTATTTTCTAGTGCAAATGTCAGAATTGATTAAAGACTTAGCATTTCTATTTAAAATGAGAGAGTAGTGGATGATACGTTTTAAAGGGAGAAAAAGTCAGAGGCCTGATAACACGGAGATAATGGGGTAAATTAATTTCTGCTGTTGCTGCAGTAATTTGGTACTCATCTTACTGAGTCCAAATTTACACCACTGTACACAGTATAAATAGGAGTGCCTTTTAATAACTATGACAAAAATACTCTCCCCACTGGCAAGGTCAATATTATTAATTGTTTTTCCTATTATTAACCTTTGGGCTCATGTATCCTCCACAGATTAACAATTATTCAATAACTGTGCTACAAGGTTGCACTTTCTAATAGCAATTAATAGAAGGGCGTACCACTGGTTCACCAGGAAAAGCACTGGCGTATCAACTTCATGGTCTTGGTCTTGTTTCTGAGAAATGCAAAGGTGGCTACAGGAGTTGTACCTGTCAGTTCCCAGAGCTGAAAGAGGAAATCTGCCTCAAAGTCAAAACAAACAAAAAATGGAGGTTGGGCTGACATCCAGGGTCCCCTTTCTTCTCAGTCTCCTAGGGAATAAGAAACAGCCTCAGCTTTCAGGGAAACCTGCACTCATTGCCAGGTTCACTCTCCAGGAACTCCACTTCCAAATCCTCCATCAGCGAAGATGGGAAAGAAGGTCTTAAAAACAAAAGAAGAGAGAACAAGTCCCTCCCCAAGGAGAAGTTACACGAATAAAGGCAATTCTCAAACTGCGTTTTTGAGGAGCACATGGTGCCAGGTGACACACCAGGCGAGAGAACCGGGGCTGATGCGCGGCGGGACCCGGCCCCGCTCCCGGCCCCGGCGGGGCA
>NW_009208159.1:0-4837 GCF_000690835.1 Fulmarus glacialis
TACAGTTGGTCTCAGCCCATCGATCCAGCTCCATGCAACACTGAAGGAAGAAACAAGATCAGTTTTGTAAGTCTCAGCCTGAATGGAGGGGAGGTAAGAAAATACAGCACTATTGCTCAGCATGAAACAACAGATTTTGGCACAGAAGTACCTCCAATATGGGCAAACTTTTGGTCTTGTTTGTTTTGATAGATATCACGGAAAACAACTTTTCAAATAAACAAGGACATGATAGCTTTAAAAGGGCAAAAGAGGAAGCTTAATCAACAGAAATAGGTTGGCAAGAAGCATAAGAAATGATTTTAAAATATATGAAAGTTGAAGGTAGATTCTGGATGTGGGTGCAAGATATTTTTTAGTACTGTGTTACATGACAGAATGGTATGAATGTGTTACACTGTTCTACTTATTCAGATAGTTTTCCAAATTCAAAGCAGCTTCATTTTCCAATAAATTATTTCAAAGTTCCATACATTGTAACTTAAAAAACTGCTGACCTAGGTCAAATGCTGCAAGAACTTCACAGGTCACTGTGAAAGTTTTATCGACCAAAAAAAAAAATCAGTTAACTACAACAGCCAGTAAGTAACTACACCTAAAATTAAAAATTTCAGTCATATTTATGACCCACCTATTTTAAGTTTTTACCCACAGAATAGTTGACAGATCAGGGTTTTTTTTTATTTTCATAAGTCTACAGACTAATTGAGCTTTCTCTTAACTTTAAGTTTGTTAAACTAAACATGTAGTTTGACTTCCATGTTAAAAGGCCCATTCTTATAGCTTGTATTTCCATATAAATTTGAATATTCACTCAGTTTAGTTACACCCTTCTATAATCTATATCAGAACTATTTCAACAATTATTTTTTTTAGCCTTAGTTTTCAAAATGTATTTAAGTTCTTTCTCAGATCTTTGGTTCATAGTTATATCTTGTTATACTAAAAAAACCCCTCTTCAAAAAAATCTGTTTACATTACTGATTTAACTATAACTGTTATTAAATTCTAAATAATCTATAACAACATGTATGCTTTTGTGAGCAGAAATATAAGTGATATTTAGTTCTATTATAAAATGCATTCTTACCTATATTAAATCTTACTTTAATACCTCATTATATTTAATATAGAAAATGTAATTTTAAATAAGTTCCAGGCATCTTTAATATTACTGCAGGTGGAAATTACCCATGTAATGAGATTTGCCTGTATCCTCTTTTTGAGAGAGGAAAGTTTTTCCTCCAATACTCAATAACAAAAAAGAGATCCAGTCCTTGTTGTCAAAATGCTCTATGGCCATTTTAGCAAATAACTTAGGCCTTCTACTGTCTCTCTTAAGATTTTGATCTAAGAATGATTAAAACATCATCTACCTCTAAGATTATTAAACATGTAGACTGTCAGAAATTCAAAAACAAACAAAAAAACCAGGTAATCCTACCTTTGGAAACACATAGCTCCAGCTCCTGTTCAACCCATGCAGGCTCCCTAAATAAGAGAGGAAAGTGATTTTTACAACTTAAATATGCTAAATCTTCTCAAAAGCTTTCCAGTTCTCAGCCTCTCCTTTTTATAATCCACACTTCTGGCAGTGTGTAGATTTTAAGTGATTTTGTGGTATTGCTTGTATTCCCAGTAATAACTCTTCACATTCGCTTTAAGTATTACAGGATTTCAGCACTCATTTATGTGTGACATCTCTTGTAAAAGAGAAAAAAAAATAGAGTGCTCAGAAACTTTGTTCGTTGCCTCGGAGTTCTCTCTCTGCTGGCTGTACATATTATCTGCTACCATGAACTATCTTAAAGTCATCTACTGGAAACTACAATCTGAAAAGAGTGAAATCTTTTTGCCAAGTAGCTTGAGACTTGTTATAACATGTAAGTAACTTCCTGGTAGGTTCTTTGTTACAGACTGAATCCATTTAGGCTGATTGATTCTGGGTTTAGTTAAAGGTATATCACAATCATTGGTATGTGTTCTACTGCATTTTGTATTTAAATGAGCAAGCACATAGCATGTCAATTTATGCATTTATCTAGACACTTAGCTACTCTGATTGCTATAGCTTAAGTTCTGCTATTATGAAGAAAGAATTCAGCAACTGGAATTCACCACCGAGAAGTTGCAAACATGAAAGACACACAGTGAACAGGCCTTCACTTTCATTGGGAGAGACACTGATTTGCTTCATCTGCATCAGAAGTGCCACTGAGATAGATATCAGAAGCAGAATGATTTGTACTTTCTTTTTAAAAATATATATCTTCTTTTACAAACATGTATGCAATCCATCAAGGAACAGAAAAGACATGATAGATTCCCATGACTATATTGATTTGTTTGGACTACAAATGTCAAAAAAATCACTGATGACATTAGTGAAATAAAATAAAATATCAAATGCTGGTTTTACTTATTTTTGTGTGTACAGTGTTCTTAGTCAAAGACACTGTGTTATACACCAGTGAATGGAGAAACAAATACTTTCAGTGAATGCACATAGTGTCGAGAATGGACAGCTGCACAGAGAAGGCAGAGAGCTGCTTAATTACTAGAAACGAGTGTTGAATCCCTATCAAGGAGTCTTGAAAGCAGAATAATATGCGTTTAAGTTCAAGGACAAGTAGTAACAAATTATGTCAATCCAAATACAGATCTACTTCAGCCCCTTAGCATCTTCTGTTTTACTTTGGTTTCTAAATGAAGACACAAACACCTGTTCTTGCAGCAGGTGGTATTTGTTTATTACAGCTGCAGCTGCAGAATCCAGGGTAAGTAACAGTTTATAATACCAGATTTTCATATATCAGCAGTATTGGTCTAGAAAAAAAAATTTCATACTTCATTTCCATCATATGTTACTAATCATGTAATTTCCTTCTCACACTCCAAGTTGCTAATTAAAGAGTGAATTCATTTATAATGTTAGTAAATGAAGTTTTGAACATTTGTGCTCTGAGGGTGATATTCGATTATGTTCTCCTATTGCAAAGTCTCCAATTTTTGGAAGAAGATTCCCAAACCTCTGCCAATTTGTACTCTAGCCATTCTCTACTTTGGGAAGTATTGTTCAGGGAGAATCAAGAAGCTTAAAAAAAAGCCAAGGAACAAATTAACAATATGTAAATCCCTCTATTCAGATGCAATAGAAATAAGAAAAAGGTACGCATGGGACAGGAGAAGTAGGGTAAAAACTTTCTATACAGAACTCTAAAGTAAGAACACTAAAGCAATTACATAGAGACATTGTTAAGAAAGTGTTCCTATATATTTAGATATGTTTTAGAGTTTTGATCCTTATTAAATAGTGTCTTCTATTCACGACCAACATGCAATATTACGTAGTTATATTTATTGACTGTCATTAATAGAATGAAACCATGGGCTTCACACTGCTAGGTGCTGTGCAGAAATGTTATATTAATTTTGCTTAGTATTAAAGCAACTATTAAATAAGGCTTACAGAATACAATAATTTGCTTAAAGTACAGGAAGATAAGGGTTAAAAATTGTGAGATTTTACTCTGTGGAATGATGGATAGTTGCATCAGTGCATCAGTTCAAATTTTAACTTTTAAGTTTCTGTATTTTTAATTGCAAGGAGTTGGGGGAAAAAAAAAGCAAAAAAAAAAAAACCAAAACACCTTACTCTGGGTGTTTAAGAACCCTTTTAGAAGGAGAAAAGGAAGAAAGTCCACCACTTCGAAACCAAATAGAATGAATACAAGAAAAATCTCATGCAGGTAGAATTGAATTCCTAGTCGAAGCTGGACTTCTGTGTTATCAAGCAAAGAAAGCTTTAAGATCTTCTATCTAAAGTGAGATATGATTATACCATGTCAGGAATTTCTACTTCTGTAACTGGCATTTTACAGCTGTAAAGATTCATCTCTTCAAACAGATGACATAATCTCCTTGTAATCAAAGAAATCAGACTGACCACAGAACATATGGTAAGTATAACATGAGAAAGGCAGGAAAATATTTTACAGCTGTAAAGATTCATCTCTTCAAACAGATGACATAATCTCCTTGTAATCAAAGAAATCAGACTGACCACAGAACATATGGTAAGTATAACATGAGAAAGGCAGGAAAATATCATAACATTGTAAGGTCTACATGCCACGTGTATGGCTCTCAGTTTTTAGCGGTAAACTCAAGCCTTGTAAAATTGCCCAGATGAAGCCGAAAGATGAAATACCATATAATCCCTGTGACGTTTCATAGAGTGTGTTGTGTTTTCATATCATCTCACAGGTTAATCCATGGTATGCTTAGAAAGGCAAACACTACCTTACTTCATATCACAGAAACATGAGATACAAAACACATTGGAAAACAACCTATAAGCTGAGACTCACCCTCACAGTCAAGGTGTATCTATACAAGTTTTCTCAATTCAGATCAGAAATGTGTTTTTAAGCAAGTTTTCTCATCATTCCTACTTACTGGGTTTGGCTTTCTGTTTTACAATAAACAAACTAGATTCCTTCCAGATGCAACTAAACTGATAGATATGCTCCAGAAGCACATCTAATGATCATAGATATTCAGCTACTTAAACTAGCCTGAAGTAAAATCCTCTGAATTACACCCAATGTAGATGTTGGCTTTTAGCAGCAACAGAATCTCTCCTACTGCTGGAGTTAATGAAGATGAAGCCAGCCGAACACTCTTGTTGATCCCTGAACTTGATAGTGATAATCAAAGACTGTAAGACCTGCTCTGTGTCATACTGATAATCCTCATCTCCAACAAGAAAGGGGATGTTATAATCTGTCCACTTCCCTTTGACCAGTATGAGTGTCCTGGTTTCGGCTGGGATAGG
>NW_009208160.1:0-4454 GCF_000690835.1 Fulmarus glacialis
CCCCGCTCCGCTACGCCCATCCGCCCGGCGCCTGGTCCGAATCGGGGCCGCCGGAGGAAACCTGCTCCCTGCTTTTAGCCGAAGAGCAAGCAGGCGCCGGGAAAACAATCTCTCTACTGCAGCGACGGCTGAAATCCGACCGTGCTTCCAGGATTTTCCTTATTTCACCCCAGATTTGCACCTGCCCCTGCAAAGCATTGCTTCTCTGTGCAGAACACATGAAACTGCTCTCGCTCCTCCTGCCCTGTGCCCGAGACTCCCTGACCGGGCGATCTCCTGTCTCCATCGCCACCTCTGCATGCCTTGAATCACCAGCTTGACTGCCTTCTGTCGCCACTCAGCTCGGCAGGGCTTCCTCGGACTCGAGAGGAAATCTAGAGAGAAACCCTCTTCTCTGCGCGCTTTGCCAGTCCTTTCTCAGGCACATGAACAGCACGGTGGCCCTGGCCCGGTGTGCACAGGGCTTGGAGCTGAGGGGCAAGAGGGAATGTCTCTGTATGTGACAGGAGCTGCTGAGTGGGCAAGGGCTGTCCCCTGCACATCCCTTGTGCAGGGGGACATCCCTTGTGCGGCTGAGCCCAGCTGACAGTGGCAGAGCTGGCCTGCGGCAGCAAAGGGTGCTCCTACTCCCAGGGGAGCCGCCCAGCACAGGTGGAGGGTTTGGGGGCCCCGGGGGGGGAGACCTGTAGCGGCTTTCCCTGGGGGATCAAGGTGCAGTGGCAAGGGGCTCTGCAGCAGGCTAGTTGGGCAGCAAGGACTTGGTAACCCAGAAGCTGAGGAACAAGGCCTGGCACTCAGCTGGTGGTCCAGGATTTTGGGGGGTGATGGTGAAGATGAGCACTAGCAGTGCCAAGACATGCCAGAGGGAGAGGGATTGGCAACTGTTCTGCGCCTCTGACAAACTGCTGTGAAGGGGAGAAGTGTTGATGTGGATGGGCACTTCTGCTTCCTTATCTTGCTAAGTTTTGCTACAGAATAGATTTACGTTTCATTAACAGGTTGTCTACTTAGTGCCAGCTGCCCTGACGCTGCTTGTCAGCATTAACCCTTCAATAGCAGGTATGATATTGGTGTGCAAAACAGAGTCTCTGCTCAAGTTTTGCCCCCGAAAGGGTTTTTTTTTTATTGAATCACAGATTAACATCAGGCCACGTGGAAACATGTCCTACTACCTTTTGAGGGCAAAAAGTTGTGGGACATGCTTCTGCAAAAGCTGGTCATTGGTTTAGTGCTCATGGTTGGATGTGCTGCAGGTGAATGGAGGAGCCCTGCATAAAGGCCTGCTGCTGGGATGGTCTTACCTTTGTACCCCGATTCCAGCACGCAAAGCCTGAGTGGAGCACAAGCCTGGGAGCATGCTCCGAACCTGGCTCTGGTGTTGACGTTAGCACATTAATTCACTTTGTTTCCTTGTTGTAAATCTGCCTTTTTGCTTATCTACCTCATAGAAGAGCAGTTGAGCTCTGCAGAGTCCTTTGAAAGAGCTAAAGGTCTTGTTCAGTATCAAGTATTGCAGCTACCCCACAAAGCGCACGGGCAGCGATGGGGATATTTAGAGGCTTCAGTGCAGTGGCTGAGTTTCCAAGGGCATATGCTAAAGGAGCTAATGCCACATCACATATTGAAAGAATCAATCAGATCAGATTTGGTCCAGGACTCCAGAAACTAGTTCATTTTTTTGTATTTTCATCCAGTAGAAATAATTTTTAAATAATGATGTTTTATATACACACAGTGACTGTATCTTTTCTGGATGAATACTTACTCTGAATAAACTAAAACCACACTTAGGCCAAAAAAGAAAATCTTCAAGAGTTCATGCTGTTGTCAGAAATCACACTGTTGCAGTCTCTCGACCTGAAGCATATAAAGTGGCAGCACTCATAAAGCCAAAACCCGTGAGGGTTGATTGCCTGTGGTTTCGAACATTTCAGGGGAGGTTTATTTGTGTGATAGGTGTAGCTTCAACATACTGGCATTTGGCTGGTCAAGAGAATCTGCATGTTAAACTCACAAGTAGATTTTTGTTACTTGTGCCAAGATCTGTGGAAAATAAAGACTAAAATAGCACAACTAAGCACTCATAAAGCCAAAACCCGTGAGGGTTGATTGCCTGTGGTTTCGAACATTTCAGGGGAGGTTTATTTGTGTGATAGGTGTAGCTTCAACATACTGGCATTTGGCTGGTCAAGAGAATCTGCATGTTAAACTCACAAGTAGATTTTTGTTACTTGTGCCAAGATCTGTGGAAAATAAAGACTAAAATAGCACAACTATTGTATAACTGGACATTTATGTAAATTTACCAAGGGATATTTGCCATTCAAGTCTGTGGAAGACCCAGATTCTGCCTCTGCTGAGCTGCAGTAAGTTCAGCCGAATGGGGAATCAATTACAAGTTTGGGTCACGCTGAGCTGTTAATTTTGGCAGCTAATCATCTTTAATGCTTGCTTGGAGGGGTCACTGCCCAGAAAACACTGCTTTTAACTTAACGTTTTTTGCTGTTGACATTGCTGAGATCAGCGAGAACTGCCCATTTCTGGGCAAAAGGACAAACTGTCCTTTGCTCACCTCTCCCCCACGAGCCCCTGGGTATGGTCATGGAAAACCACAAGAATCTGTGGGCCCATTCAGATATTTCACATCATCTGCATTTCTCTGTTTAAAAATATCAGTCCCCAGGCAGAGATGTCATCAGCATTGCTCATCATCACAGGCAAAAGCTCAGGCAGAGGCTTATCCAGGAGCATGAGGGAAGACACTCCCTGCAGTGTGGTAGTCACTCAGTACCCCTGATGGCTGGCTGGGAGCTGGGGCTCGCTCCTCTGGACTCTGGTGGTCCTCTAGGGTCATGCTGAGCGTCTGCTTATGGCTGTGAGCTCTAGAAAGGCCATTCCTTCTCCTTAAGAGAACTTTCATTTGTAATCCGCCTTGTGATTTTTTTCCATGCGTGTTGAATGCTGGAGCCTGTTTTGTTTGCTGGAGAGAATAGGAAACCATTTTCATTGAGGTGCTGCTGCCAAGAAGTTGCATTCCTCGGAAAGCAAGCCCCAAGCCCACTAGTGGTTATTTTCAAAGGCACTTTTTAGCGGATTTCCCTGGTCATAGAGATGCTGGTATTAATTCCATCTTCCTGCCTAATATGTGTGTGTTTGCTGGAGGCATCTCTTTTAGCAACTCAGTTGCTTTTTGATTTATAGGGTTTACTTCATGCTACATTGCAGTTGTTGGCAGTCTATTTTTTTTCTCAGATAATGGTGTTTGGAGGAGCCTCTGTAACCTTCATTCTGCTGGCTGTATTGTTGGGACCATTGCCTTGGCTTGCTCTTTGTTTGCTTATGCTCAAGGAAACATTTTACATGAAGAGGAAGGCAGGTAAGCAGTGATTTTTATTTTCCCCTACACAAATTCAGCATGCCAGGCCATCTCCTTCTGGTGGTCACCTTGCTAAATTTTATTTGCTGGGCTGTTGTAGTGGGTGCTGTTGGTCCAGGGGAATCAAACCAAAGAGGAGGGACCATAGTGCTCCAAACCAGCGATTTGTTGGACAAAGGAGCTAAAGGGAGAGTGAACAGTTGTGACTGCTTGCCTGATTATGGCAGTTAGATTTAATTGGGGACAGCTCTGGCTTTCAAAGACCAGGGCACTAGCATAGTGAAACAGCTTTGTGTTCTCTTGCTGGAGCTGTAGGAATGGGAATTAATGTTTTAAAAACTCTTGAGGCGATACCATATGCATGTTTATCTGGTATGGGCTGCCGAGTCCTCTGAACTGCCAGGGATTGAGGGGGAGAGAGGATTTCTCACCTGGACATTCGGTTGTTGCCTAAAGTAGGTGCTTGCACAGTATTGAGGCGAAGTGCTGGCAGCCGCTGTGACTGCTTATGGTCTGGAATACTGGGATGCTGCTTTGCTCTGTGTTAATGAAGGAAACGTGCTGTGGAATATAAGTTTAGCAGCGGAACAAAAAGTGGAAGCACAAATTTCTGCAGCTGTATAGCTGGGTTACGTGTCTTTGTAGATTTGTGGTGGGAAGCAAAGTTACTCCATGTAAATACCTTTATAATTATAATCCTAGTAAAATATATCGAAATTCTCCAAAGGAGCAGACACTACTGTTTTGGAGGCAAAATTTGTATTTTTTAAAAGTAAACATCTGCTTGTATTATTTTCTGATCTGTTTTTTGTTTGGCTTTTTAGAGAGTTGTTTGGTCTGGTGATTATTACAATTTGGATGAGTCTTTGTCGCAGTTCAGCAAAGTAAGTTTTGTTTCCTTTTTTTTTAAAATCCATTCATATGTTCACATTTAGTGACTAGCTTCTTGAAAACACATAGTTGATTTTGGCTGCTTGTTTTTCTGCCTCATGTCACTATCTGAACCTTCTCAGATATCTAAGCAGTAGTAGCTGGTGCTACAGCCTGTAGGATCTTGCAGAGATAAAAGTCGGGGGGG
>NW_009208161.1:0-2234 GCF_000690835.1 Fulmarus glacialis
AAACAAACAAAAACAACAACAAAAAACCATATCTAGCCTGATCTGCAGTTGAAATAGATCTAATACATTCAATGGAGGTTTTACTTTTCATAGAGGAATCTTATTTACATGAGCCTTAATATTTAATATTATATAGAGAGACCAGAAAAAGTTGTGAGAGAAATGTCATAGCTAAAAACCAAATCCATTTACCTAATTTAATCATTATGGTGAATAGCAAAAGACTATGTCTTCTATGTTTTCTTAAAAAAAAAAAAAAAAAGAAATCTTGTAGCCAGAAGCCTTTATTCTGGCTAATATAGATATTTTTTATACTGAAGTACTGTGGAGGAAGAGAAAGTTTTGATGAAACTTGCAAATAGAGAATATTTCTCCTGACACTAGCAATAGTAGGACTAGGCCAATGGGAGCTGCGTAGGGCAAGTGCTTGAGATCATCTGTCCGAAATGGGTGACATGAAAAGACACAGCATGTAATATTTTCAAGGTAAGGAATTACATATAACTATGATAGTAAATTAAATTTCTGTAGATTAGCAATATCCAAGGGGCATATAATTTAAGAACAGAATTTGTGCAGCTGATTTTGCAGATTTCACAAATATTTCAGAATGAGAGGGGAGACATTTGAGGAAAACAGACATTCTTTGGTCTCTGTACTGACTTGACATGATTTGTTAATAGAATACATGGAAATGTGATCCAGAGAGCCAAGAATTGCTGGCTTTCCTTTTCCACTGAGAAAAATAGCTTGCATTACTTGTGAATCCACTATAAATTCAGGATGAATGTTCCCTTCTGCTCACAAGAAGGACATTCATGTTGCATTTTGGGACTCAGAGTGACCCCTCCTCTGTCTCCTGACATACACTTTAAAGTATGTTCCCCTTACAAGTCAAATCTGAATCCCGTGAAAAATGGGAAGGACAGTTCTCATTGGGAAGCCAAACTGGGCTGTGAGCACTATGAGAAAAAAATTCCAAGTCATAAACGTTTTCTTTGCCATGCCAAGGGTTTGCAGGAAGGAAAAAGTGATGGGCTGTCACCCTGTCTCTTTTCAAAGGTCTACAGATGAAATTCAGTACATTTTTCAGTCCTTTGTTCTCAACTTTCATACTTTTTTAATGTTTCAGAGAAGGGCAAGGTATTCTTTACAGAAGAAAGAGAAATGGATGTCAGCTCAGATTATATGTTGTATGACAGTTGTTCTTTGGCAATGGGTTAATGGTCTCATTTCATACCTACGGATATTTCCCACATTGAATGTTACTACACACACACCTTCAGGTTGGGGAAAATCAAAATTGAAGTGAATATTTTGCCATTCAGAAATGCCTTTTCTTTGCAACCAGTATGTACTGCAGACAAATACAGAACATGTGAAGGAAGCCAACATGGAAAGAGAGACCATGGTTTAGTAATTCGGGAATTCAGCAAGATGGGAGAGAGACCCAAACAGTAGTCCCTGAGCTTAAAAGAGGAAGTTTAACGCCTGGCTGTTCAGGGAAGGGGTTGGGGGAGGAATAAGGGGCTGGACAGGAGTGAAAGAATTGTTTGCTTTCTCTCAAAGAATCCAGAAGATCTTATTCTCATCCCAGCTGGGATGAAAGAAAAGCAAAAAATATATGAATTTTCAACATATCTCAAAAAGTGGTTTTCGCATCAGACAAATTTTTAGCTATGAGATGATTGACAGTACAGACCCCAAAAGCAAAACAAATGAGCTCTGTAATACAGCACACTTGGGTGGGTCATTAGCTAAAAGGGATAGAGTCTGAAATCTCTTCAGCTCAAAAGCACAGGTCTGTACTGTCCAATCTAAAAAAATCCTTCCTCCATCAGAGTCGTCAACTGCTAAACCCTTTCCTGAATGCCAATAGGAATGAGTTTAAGTTACTCGTGAACACATATAAAACACATGGGTGGTCTGCTTTGAAGTGTCAGTGCCTTAGATTTAATATGTTAATAATTTATGCATAAAACACAGGTTGCATTGAAGGAAAAATCCAATATTGTCAGTTTCCATGACAACCAGTGTGCTACCAGATTACATTGTCTCACATCAGATGGTTGCCAAGGTTGTGACCTATTTCTTAGTTCTAATCCTTTCGTTTGAAGAATTTGGAAATGCTACCTGGAACATAAATGATAAAATGTTGCACATGGTTAGGATAGTCCTTAAATATAAGAGAATCTTGCATATTGCAACCAGAGAGTTGTGGTGAATGGAGTTAA
>NW_009208162.1:0-262 GCF_000690835.1 Fulmarus glacialis
AAAAGAAAATAAAAATTTTTAAAAGGCATTTTGCTTAAAAAAACCCAAGTAAGAATAAACAAACCTTTGGGGCTAATAGGGGATTCCAAACGGTTTGAAACAGCGGATTCTGTTTCATTTACACGAGCCCTTTCAGCTAACGGCGTGAAAGGTTTTTTCAGCCATCAAACAAATGCTACTATTTTAACTCTCTTTGAGAATATTGGTTTTGTCCTTAATACTAGAATGCAAGGCAAGTTTATGAGGGAGAGGCTCCCCGAAA
>NW_009208162.1:274-1205 GCF_000690835.1 Fulmarus glacialis
CAAGAGACCTACAGTGAAATTAAACTAGGTGGATTCTTTATTAAATGATTTTCGGTCTTCTGTGTTTTTATGAAAATAAAAGGCAGCACTTTGTCATTTTTAACAATGTAAGTAGCCAATAAATCTAATTTTCACATTGATTTCTGTAGGAATTAAGTGATATCTACACTATCTGCTGTGAATTGTTTTTGGAAACAAGTGCGACTTTCTCCTGGCGGAAGCTGTTTTTAAAAACAATAATTACAAAAATATTTTCCAAAAATACTGCCTAAAGACAGCAGCTTTTTAAAGCACGAAGTAATTTTATCTATAGCTTGACCGTGCATATCTGAGACGGCATCTAGACAAAGAGTTTTATAAAATGCGTTAAGACAGGCACAGGAGAGCATTGCACGGAAAAAATCTCTAATACGAATTAATTGCAGTGCGGAGCAGCTTATGGAGCCCTCGGTGCCCGGGGACGAGGAGAAAAAAAAAAAAAAAAGGTGAGCGGCTATATTCGCTCATACATGTAACTAATGAAGACCTCAGCTCAGAAACTCAGGGCGCTGCGAGCAGCCCTGCCTGATTAAAATGTGTCCCTGCCCTAATTGATAACTCAGGGCCACGTGCTGCCTGCGCGGGCAGGTGCCCTTCCCGGGGCGCTGGCAGAGCATCACCTCTGAGCAACCGGCGGGGATTTTTAATAGCACCTTTCCCTAAATAATAAACCAGATTAATAGCGTTCACTGAAGTGCTATTGATCTCTATTGTGTTACCGTCCGTGCACGTACGTGTATTTAAATATACATACTCGGTGTCCCCGCAGCAGCGGCTGGTGCAGGGCACAAGGATTAGTTTTGTTTCAGGGGTACCGAGGCGTGTCCGTGGGGCGAGGGGCAGCGGAGCGGCCAGGCGCGCTGCCAGCGGGAGAGCGGGGGCAGCCGCGGCC
>NW_009208163.1:0-1480 GCF_000690835.1 Fulmarus glacialis
GGGCACTTCTAAACCCGCCTGTGCTTTATTATTATCATTAATAGTAATATTTTTTTAATTCAGCACCTTGGAAGGAGGTGCGGGGGGGGAGGGGGGATTTGCCTTTCTTGGGTTCTATTTGATAGCTCGCCTGTTTCAAAGTGCTTTTAATCACTGACGCCTGGGCAAGCCCACATTATAATGAAAAGTGGTTAATATCGGACAACGGTCTTAAAACTTCGGACTCTCATTTGTTTCCTTGAACGGATTAACGTGGAAATTCAGACGCGGTTTTCGGTAAGTGGTACCTACCTACCGGGTGACCTGGAAAGAACTGACAACATTGCAAACTATTTTTTTCATTGCATGTTACAGCGGGAATAACTTGCACACAATGGTTAAATATGCTCTAAAATCTCACGTTGCCTATATACGACCTCTTTTCGAGCCTAAAGTTCTTTCTTGCTATGTGGCTATATGCATACGCACTTACATACGCTCTCTCACACACACGCATACATGTACATAAAGTTTAAATAATTTAGTGCAAAAGTCAGACCGTCGCTCAACGGTTCGCGAGTCTTCTCAGATGACTCCCTCCCCTCCCCCCCCAATTGGCTAAGGTTGCTCCTTCTTAGCATTTTAAAGCAAGGACAGGTCTCGGATTTTTATTTCTTCGGTCTCCCCTCTTCTCATAACCAGCTCCCCTGAGTTGAATAAGGCGGGCTAAGAGCAGCTAAAATAGCCGCTCCTATGCAAGAGGCTCTGAATGCAGCAGCTTTAGAAATTGTGGACTAGCCCTGCAAGAAGAAATGTGTGAGCTCTCTCAAATGTGAGCTACCACCGGCTGGGGAAAAGGCAGAGCTGCAGCCATTCACACTTCGTGGGCTGGGAGACTTCTTTCAAAAGAGCCCTGAAGTATTTAGGATTTGGGGGAAAACCCTTGTACCGGAAGAAAATGGCCTAAACACAATAGGACTCGCCATTTTCTCCTTCCAAAGCACAAAGCAGCTCCGCGGCTTCAGCACCACACAAAGAAGGCCCGGACCCTCTGAATTCTCTTACATTTTCCCCCACGATTTCAAAAGCCTTCCCCTCTAACCGATCCGCTTTCCCAGGAGCGCTCACACAGAAATAAAGAAAGAAAGGAGGAAGGGGAGGGGGAGAAAAGCGACTAGGCTTGGCGAGAGGGAGACAGTTTTGATCTTAGTTTATTTAAATCAAACCTTGCCAGGGAAAAGTACCACTGTCACATGTACACTTGAGGTGGTGGTGGTGGTGGTGGGAAAACCCCAAAAAACCTATCCAGCCGGAAAGCTGTTTTGACCACCGCATTCCTTCAAGCTGGGCGGACTCACGTTACACCAAAGAGACTCGAACAGGACCACGCTGCCTGAGGATGTGCATGTACACACACAGGCGCACACACCCCCCTGCCAGAAAAATGCATTTTCAGCCCAGCTAAGCCCACTGATGTCGAAAATAGCCCTCTGCCCCCCGC
>NW_009208164.1:0-8260 GCF_000690835.1 Fulmarus glacialis
CCCCCCCGCTTATTCTTTTTTTAGCTGGTAGTATTTCCCATTCAGCACTAGCTTAGCTAACCAGACATAATGAACTTCCTAACACATTTCATGGTATATAGTGAACCAGACAGATGCACTAAGGGAAGAAGTGGTAAGTTAGTAGAATAACATCTGCAGGAGGCCAGATTTATTAGTTCTTTAAAGCCTGAAGCTCTTCTGGGCATCGCTTTCCCACAAAGCAGTGTTTCTTTTCCAGTGTGCTCTCATGTTTCACTCTAACTTATATAGCAGGATTTATTTCTGGATCATGTAAAGAGTCTTGGAAGGACCAATGCTGATCTTACAGGGCTTTGAAATGAAGACAAATCTACAATCTGCCTCACACCCAGTTTTAATTGCTTGTGATTTATTCAGACCTCCAGGATCACTGAGTTGCTTTTTTGTGGAATAGATTTTAGAAACTTCTTTGACTTATCACTACTGTCATTTAAAGGCATTATATAATTTCTGTTCCCAGATAAAATACATTTTAAAGGTACCTTTTTCCCTGAGGGTCAGTGAGAGTGGAGTTTGCATTCAATGTTCCCAAATTCTCTGAAGTACTTTGTTGCTATTGCTTTGTTCTTGAGCACCCAGATAAATGGGGTGTGATTGGCAAAAAGAAAACCACCACATAAAGATAAGAATAAAAGAAGGAAATCCTTTAGAGGAAACTAAATAAAATTCAAGAATTCACTCTTTTCTATTTCATAATTTGCATATAAATAGAACTATGTATTATAAAACCTGACAATTATAAGCTAGGATTTAAGAGATGTTTGGAATGGGGAAGGGATGTTGCAAACTGGCTTGTTCTAGATTTGAAATTCTTAATAAAGTTCAAAACTGTTAATTTCCAAACACTAAATTGCAAATGAAGAGCCAAAAATGATCTCATAGGTGCTAGCTGACTAAACCAAGACGTGGCACTAACTGGAATGTACTGAAAAATGAATATCTATACACTTGAATATTTCTATTGGCTATACACTTGAATATTTCTGTTGCCTATCAGACTTTGTTAATGTGACTATGTAAAAAGTCAATCCATTTTCTATGTCGGGTCGTCTGGCATCATAGTGGAATTGGAGTGACTGGCAGAGAAAAAACAAGGTACAAGAGAACAATTTAATGATGTCTGTTGGTTTAGGACCTGATCCAAAGCCAAATGACATCAGTGGAAAGACTTCTATTGAGCTCATTGGGCTCTAAGTCAAGTCTTTAATTCTTAAATGTAGACAGTGTGTAAGCCAATTCAGGTGTTGCATGGTGCAAGGGGACGGAGGAGTGTACTTCATGCTGTATTTTCAGGCTTTTTAAAGTTTTTGCTGTTTTTTGAACACATTGTCTGACTGTACATCAGAACTTCCAAGGCAGATCAGGAAGATATGGAAGAGGGTGGTACATAGACTGCATCAATGACAGAATTTTGAGAGGAAATAAGAATTTCACGGAACTAAGGTTGTTTCAAAACAAAGTATGATAAGACAGATGAGCACTGGAAAAAAAGGAAAGTATGTTTCTGGCAACCACATCACTTTCAGTAGTGCGAATTCTGGTTGTATAGCAAAGAAATATGAACAAAGAAGGATTGTATGTCAGTAAGGATTTTACCTTGCTCTTCCCTTTTGCAGATGCATACACATATACGTGGTTTGTCTGTGAAAATGATTGATAATTGCTTCTAGACCACTAAAAGAGAGAAAAATCAAACAGTGTATTTAAAATAATATATTAAAATAGTATGCTTATCATTAAGGGACCTCTATTAATATGTATTTTGGATGAAGACTATACTATTAGTTCTATGTGATTCTATATCAGTGTATACATGAAGTTGCTCTGTAATGGAGATCAGTTAAATGACTGAAGTAACTACAGCCCAACAGCATTCCATTTTTAATAAATTCAGGCATATGCACCTGTTTACTGGATCATATATATATAATACATGGATGTTCAGTTTATTGCAAGAGATAGGCATTTGAATTTTATGCTTCTGTTTCATTTATAACGATTACCTTCAGAGGGAACTGTTTAAAACTCCTCCATTGTGTTTTACTTTTTTCCTGAAATTCAGTTTTTCTTCAGCTGATTTTTCTCGAATGTGAAAATATATCCATTATGCATAGAGAACACATATCGCCATATGTATGGAACAGTGTAACTGTTTAACATATTTTGATTTAGTTTTTGAGACAGAGGGCTGGAATTTGAAAGCAGCAATGGCTATTAATTCCAAAAGCCCCCCCCTCCAAACCATGTAAAGATGCTCTCCAAGCCAATTTATAATAGCAGTTATGATTCAAAAGATGCCTGAGTCAGAGTAGGGCAACCTGTTCTTGTTTGCCTTGAGGAATCTTCGTGAATTGTGACGTTAGGCACAGTATCAAGACAGATTTCTGCAGCTATCCCAATTTATTTTTTAAGAAGGATGATAAACCAAAATGTCCACACATGCTATTCAATAACATTCAATAACATTAAAGCTGAAAAAAATACAGCTGACTGATGGCATACTTGGTGTGGAGATTTCCATCCTAGTTTAAAAGCACAGGCATAATTTCCAGGTTTACCAGTGCCTCTTAGGATCAGCTGTTTGTTTTCTCTGCCACTGACATGATGACCCCATCTGATTTGCTGTTTGCTTTCTCAATCCTGAAGGAGATGTAGTCTTGGATCTCCTGTCGTATATCTCTGTATACTTACAGTTTGGGAGTGGCATAACTAAAGTTTTCTTCCTCTTTGGTTTCCGCCACAAAAATTTAGTCATTAGCAGTGACTTTGCTCTAGAAAGAACTCTCAACTCTTTTCATCCATCTAATTAACCAACACCTGCGAGACCTCAGTGTGTGACTAAATGATCAGCTTCTTAGAGTTGTTATGGCTAACGTACAGTGTGTGTGTGTGCGCGCATATATAAGGTTGGTTGTTATTCGTTCAAAGTAATATTTTATTATTATTCATTGTGCAACTAATGGATCTAGTGAAACACAGTTCCTATGGTGTATCTGTAATACTCTTCTCACTTCAATATCCTCACGACCTCCCTGCTCCCCTTTTGACCCAAAACTTACACTCAACTTATTTTTTTTCCATGTCAGTGAAACTTTCCCAGCAGTTATCTCTTCCATATATTACCTATTCCATATAATCGTCTCAGTGCTATCCCATCCCATCCCTCTTTCCCCCATGTCCTAAAATCCTTCTTAAATTTGTTTAATTCAGATAGTGTGGCCTATCAGGAAGATCACAGATGACATACTATGGTGGTCTGGAAGTAGGTGTGTGCTAATGGCCTAGTTAGCCATTGCCTATTTGCCCTATGGATAAAAACGGCTAAAGGGTCAGCTCTCTGCTGTTTCCTCAGAAGGAGCATTAATAGGATTGCTACACTCTCTTCAAATGCTGATTATCAAGAATACAAGATATTAATAAGTTTGAGATCTTAATTGCTTTGTCAAATTTGGTTGAACTTGGAAACAGAAGAAAAAGTTTTGGAGGAATATAGACTGGCCATACCATAGTCAGCATAATGTCTTATTCCACTGGTAACAGTGGATTGGGAAGAATGTAAAACTAAGATTGGGAATGAATGTAAGCTTGGGTTATGCTTATTATCCAGAATTTCCAAAACAATAAATAAGACTGTAGTCCTAATGGATACGTAGTAAGGTTGGATGGAATTTTTAAAGGAGATAGGTAAGGCAGCACCTAGCTCATTTTAATTCTAAGAGAAACCTTCAGTGGAGAGGTAAACTGCTCCTTCTAATACCATGACACTGGGGAGAGGATAAGAAAAACAGGAAGAAAGCAAGAGTAAGTTTCTCACTCCAGTGGTCATTTAAGAGCAAGAGCCTGGTTTACATGTTCTGATTTGTCACCTGAGACATCTTAAAAATAATGAGCCTTAAATAAATGAAAGTATTTGAAAAACATAAATATATTATTAACTTTAACAAAAGAGGATCCTAAGGTCACAGTTTTGAAAATTTTAGTTCAAAGTGAGAACAGCATCAAATGCTTACCTTTTGGCCACAATCAGTGGTGATACATCATCTTAGAAAAAGATAGAATTGTGTGTCTGTGGTCTATATATGATTTTGTAATGCTTTTTTTCCCAGTTCAGAACACTGAACTAGGCCAGTAACTTGAACATTGAACTTGGCCAGTAAGTCAGGTGATAAAAGAGAAAAAATTACTTTAGTAAAATTAATGTATGTTGCAGATCATTACCTTTTTTCCTCAAAATAGTGAGCTAGCCAGACGATACACTTTTCAGGAACGATATAGTCTTTTCTGAAGAAACAATCTGAAGATCAGAATCTCTCGACAGTCTAGTAGCTCACTCGGTATGGTTACTTCCATCTGATTATCAGTGATCTCTACTGAGTATTAAAGTACACTTAATAAGTTCTACTATTGAATGACTTGCCTTTTTACTCTGATTTCTTCTATACTTGTGCATTCAACCTTCTGTGACTACATACACAGTGTGCAAATTTCCCAAAATAGTTAGTCCTCAATTTTCAGTGCTTAGTTAACTCCAGTAGACGCCAGACCAGACTCCGGATTAAGAGTTTTCTTGTTTATCTGCTGGGATATGCAAGGTAATTGCTGGTAGTCTGACAGAAGGGGGAAACAACCTAAGACAGAAGCAGTGAATTTGTTTCCACTTCTGAGTGTCTCATTTCATGCTAACGTGTTGAGCACGCATTGTGCTTCATCACCTCTTAAAATTAAACCATGTGTATCTGAAGTTTCCTCACAGTAGAAAATCTCCAATTAGTTTCCCTCATTCAGCGATGTCCACTGCTTAATGATTTTTCTGGTTCCAACTTCATTCTACTGAGAAGGGAAGGGCAAATCTTGCCAATAAAAAAACCCGAGCATCTGTGTAAACACTGGGTGGACAGTCGCAAATGTTTGGTACTGTTATAGCACATTTCAAAGTATATGCTTAAGTTTATTTTGTTTTGTTTTTTAATCATGTAATGTTGACATGATTTAGAACTATTTCACTGTTGTTGGTTTAGACAGGTTCACAGACTTAGACAAGTATTGTCATATTTTGCACAGTTCTAATATGAAGTAGTCTGTGCCAGAAGAGTCTTTGTTTATTTTTGATTCTTGCTGCTATGTTAGCCACTAGAAATTCTCATTACACTTTGTTCTCCTTGTTAATTGGGCCAGTGTCTGGGACTTTGCATCTGTTTCTTTTATATAGTCCTGTCACAGTGTTGAGAAATCACCTTATGAATGTTATAGCAGAAGTGCTAAATGGATTGTAATGAGTCTAGATTCACTGGGGGAAAGGAAGCGTTAGCAATGGAAAAAAGGTAAGGTAGTATTTCTTCCCAAATATGCAGTGCAGTGGAAGATACCTTGCCAGAAGCCCAAGCACCTTGTAAGGCAGGAATGTTATGGGGAGAAAATGCACACATCGCTGTCAAGTGTCTAACTGTTGCTATTTTTTATTATGTAAAATACAGTACTAGTTTATGCTTTGTACTTTTTGCAAAAGACAATGTATAAATCTACCATTAAAAAATGGTCCTTTATCTGCAGAGCTTATGATCTCTGATTGCAGCTGTCTAAAAAGATTAGATGAGTGAACAGATACCATCACAAGAATACTTTTTTTCCATCTAGATATCGAGATTTCAGAGAGTCCTATGGATACTTGTGAAATAACTGAATAGCTTTCAAGTAATTAGAACGATCTACTGAAAAAAAAAACTGGTTTTGTCCACACTCCATAATAATTTGTTTTTCTACACAAAATACTAATTATCTGTTAACTATGTTTCCCTTGAAATATTTTTTTACAGTCTTGTAATTTGCAGTGTTGGGAGTATGACATTTTGGCTAGCTGGTTGCGTTTTGTTTTGATATGATTTATTTTATAAGCTATGTCCTTGACCTCTATGTGTCTATGAACTGATATCGAATCATAGAATCATTAAGGTTGGAGAAGACCTCTAAGATCATCGAGTCCAACCGTCAACCCGACACCACCATGCCCACTAAACCATGTCCCTAAGCGCCTCATCTACACGTCTTTTAAATACTTCCAGGGATGGCGACTCTGCCACTTCCCTGTGCAGCCTGTTCCAAGGCCTGACCACTCTTTCAGTAAAGAAGTTTTTCCTAATGTCCAGTCTAAACCTCCCTTGGCGCAACTTGAGGCCATTTCCTCTCATCTTATCGCTAGTTACTTGGGAGAAGAGACCAACCCCCACCTCGCTACAACCTCCTTTCAGGTAGTTGTAGAGCGCGATGAGGTCTCCCCTCAGCCTCCTCTTCTCCAGGCTAAACAGCCCCAGTTCCCTCAGCCGCTCCTCATAAGACTTGTCCTCTAGACCCTTCACCACCTTTGTTGCCCTTCTGGTGAAGGGTCTAGAGAACCTTATATATAGTGAAAGAAGGTAAATGAAGCTGGGCTAATGAATTTGTAAGTTTTGTCTTGAAATAAAATAATATTATAAAATATACCCTTTAAAAATGGAGGACACATCACATACCTTTTAAATAGTTTACTGTGGAATAAATTAGGAAAAAGATGTCCTAAGGGTTTTGCTGATTGCTGGTAAAAAACTAAAGACTATTCAATTTCTGTTATTAACTAATACTAAAATAGCTCTGCTGTTTCTGGCTCTTCTGTTGCCTCCAAAAATTGAATGTGTCAGTTCATCCATCTTTATTGGCCTCTAATAATCTCCCTACATTTTAGAGCATTACATGTCAGCCTTAAATCATCTTTGATCAGAGTAAAGAATTGTATTCAACTTTGAAGACCTGATTTTTAGGATATATAATGATGGCTTGTTTTCATCTCAGAATGCTTTACTAAAGAAGGCTTTACTTAAATACATATTTGTGGAAAGGCAGTATACAACTGTGTTACAAATATGACAATTTTATCATGTGTCTAAGAATATTAATTTTTTTTTTCTTCTTAAGACATTAAAGATAGTTAAAGATATATTAAAAAAATCTCAGGGCCAAACCTAAAAACATGATTTCTAGATAATTCACACCAGAAGATGACTAAAAAGAACACTGAATTTGATTTTAAAACAAAGTCTTTTAATAATTGATACCTTACTTGTGAGCCTTGTACATTTGGGAAGGGTAATCTTAAAATAGTCAATTTTGTTTTTCACACGGTACCTTTGTAAAATGAGTACATTTTCTAATGCTGACCATGTCACATGATCGTGTAATAAAGTCATAGGCTAGCTCGTGACATTTTAAAAATTGAAATACATATTCAGTAGCTCACAGGTAAGAGGAAATATAAAAGGAACAAAGAAAAGGATATCTGTGCCCTAAGGAATATGTTCTGAATAAAATTAATAATAGCTTTGTACTGTGTAAAATTCAGGTATCTTTTGTTAAAATTTTTAAAGCATATTTGTTTCTCTCGAGTACTTTCTATGGTCAGTCTTTCTTAACAAATTCTCAGCTTATGGCTGCAAAGTAACCGTTGTTGTTTCTGTATTCACTTGCATAGAAGAGAGGAAAATAGATTGAGGAGGCAAACCAAAGTCTTCACTGTGCTCTGTGTAAATGACAGAGTGCTTACCTGTACAACATCCAGTAAGACATCACTGATAGAAAGGCTTCCTAAATAGTGTTTTGTATATGCACAAATTTCACTTGGCTTTCTGAGTTATTAAGTTCCTAGAAGTCCAGCTGAAATCAGTCAAGTTTCACAGCATCTCAAACAGAGTCTGTAGACTCTTTGGGTTTTCTTTTGGCATTTTTCCTGCTCTGTGGTTGAATTGCACTGTCAAGCCTATTCTTGAGGCTGGGAATATGCAAATTTTATTTAAAAAAAAAAAAAAATCTGCTTAAAAAAAGAATAATTTGAAGGCCTATGCATCATAACTCTTTTTGCAGGTTAGAATCGTACCTATGAATCGGGAAAAAGTCTTCAGTGATATGCCTTATAGATAGGAAGGAACAAATACCTTCATACCCACAATTTACCTGATCAATGAAGTTGGGAATCGTAGATATGACTTTCTAGAGTGTTATGTGTCTCCTGTACCATTAGATCTTTTGGTGTCAGAATCAGAGTTGGGCTGTGGATTATTAGAGGCATATCTCAGGGTTTTTTTTTTTTTCCCCTGTATGTGCCCATTATGTGGAGAACTATTACCTTCCATTTGGTCTGTTACACCTCAATGGCTTGTGTCAGGGACCAATGGGGCCGGCTGCCCCGTAGGGGAAG
>NW_009208164.1:8291-14834 GCF_000690835.1 Fulmarus glacialis
GCTGAGGGTGGCAGGCAGGCAGGGCCATGCCCTCACCAATCAGGGCATCATCCTACAGTACCCCAGCAAGAACAACAAAGTAGGTTTGGCAACCGTAACCATGTTTAGCCAAGAGTTCAGATTCCCAGACAAGCAATGAAGCAGGTCTGAGGTGAAGCTGGGAAAAGTCAGGTCTTCAGGTCAGGATCAGGGTCTGGGTCCATGAGGTACATAGCCAGGCACAGGCTCAGCTGCAGCAAGACCACAGAAGGGTATGTGCTTTCAATATGAAAAGAATTACAGAAAATGCAGTACACCCTTAACTAACATTTTGCTCTCTTTAACCTGGTAGGCTAATAATATCGTCTTTAACAGCCTAGGAGTTTAACCCGTGAGTAGAGTTTCTGGAGGCCGCAACAAAAATGAGCCTGATTTTTTGAGAAAATAAATAAAGTTCACTCTACTAGAAAAACAATAGTGGTACTCCTGTTTTTGTTTTTTTTTTTAAAAAAAAAAGGGCAAATAATCCAAACCCCCCAAATTAATTTTATTTTAATGGAATAACATTATATAATTAGGCATTACTTTACGTTTATCTTTTCCTTCAAGCCAATTATAATAATTGGTGCTTTTTACTTAATGAATATGTTCCAAAACAACTATGATTCTGAGATTAATGGTATGAGTTTTCTCCGTTTCAGTCAAGACTAACTAAGATTGTCTGAGTCTGCAAAGAAAATGCAGAGATGAAGGAGGTGTATGTAATATTCAGCTGCTCAGGCAATGTTGCCATGTTGCTTTAAGTCCCATTGCTGAAGCAGGACTGAGAATCATCTGCCGTTTGTGATAACTGGTTGAGAAAGCTCTCACACCAAGCTGTTTTTCAAAAATTTTGCAAGTTTGTATGTGATATTTTAGCTTGAACCTTTTGCAGAACTAAGCAAAATACTAGTTTTATATCATCCATATACTATTACAAAAAATACATGTTTTATACCAAAAAAATATGTTAATAAAAAAAAAAGATACCTTTTTTTTTCCCTAGTAATATTCTAAATTCAGGCAATTTGTAGAAATCTTGGCACGAAGTCCACCTGACAAAGCAAGAAACAAACAAACATGCTGATGGTGCTGGCATGTATGTGCAATGTATGGAACATATTCTTGCTTAGAACACCTTTACTGTAGTGTCCCTGGAGTTCTGAGAAGATAAATGGTTAGTTGTAGCACTGCTTGCTATTTAAATGTTAGAATATGCTGGTAATTTATCAAAATGTTGTAAGAGCTTTTCATTATAGGAGATCCCTAAAGCTTTGGACTCTTAAGGCAGTGAAAGTAGGCACAGTGTAACTGGTGTTAATGGAGGTGCTTCTGCTTATGCCAGCTCTGGGTTTGGCATGTATATTCCCATTTAGTTAGGTGATTTACCATGACCATGGGACTGTGGTAAAAGCTTTAACAAGCCCAGAAAGTATTTCTTAAGTGTATAGAGAGGTGTTTGAAGTTGGACAGAACTCGGGGCAGAAAAAGCTATTGAATGATTATATATTTTTCTTTTTAACTTTATGAAAATGTTGACATCTCAAATATTTTCTATGATCTTATAAATACAAATAGCAACTCTGATATTTAACAAGGTGAATTTGCTCAGTTACACCTAATTTCTCTGACTATTTATTTTAACTTATTTTATTGTGATACAGTGTTATTCTCTGTAGTGCATGTTATAAGTATAATAAATATATACCCAGGAAAATAGTTTAAAAGACTCTCAGCTCTGCTCATCATTCTGCCACTCCTCAGTTCTTGCAGTGGTATCCTTGTTATCCACTTAGAACAAAGGGAGAGGGAAGGGAATTTACAGTCACATTCTATTTACTCCACTTTCTGTCTCTCTGTGCTTGAGTGACCACATTATTTCCTAAGCAACTAAATTTATTATTTTAGATAGGTTATTCTTTTGGCTCCCATCACTATTGCTCTGTCTCATTGATAACCTCCTGCTGACCTCTAAGGGTTAATGCCAGAAGAATGAATTGGTGTGGGAAGTTAGTTGGACAAAATAGAAGGAAGAAAACAAAATGTTGATGCACTTGGCTTCAGCATAATGTGAATTACTGACTTCTAATAAAAAAATCATATACATAATCCTATATTTATGGAATAAAAGCATTTACAAACTCTGAGATAGTTTTGACAGCTTGTATTTCTCCAAGCTATTGTTTCATGTTGTCTGCAGTGTGAGGCAGATAACACTGTACTCATTCACCTTTCCAGAGTAAATGGTAATGATAGTTAAACAAATCAAAGCTCAGGTTTTGGATCCCAGTTCAGCAACAAATGATGATGCTAGGAAGCCATGGAATGCTCAGGCCCTAGTTATAGTTGATAGCTTTGCAAGTGTTTTCAATGCTATGGCCTCATTAATATAAAGTAGAATGGCCTACAAGTAAAAAAAATAGGTTTAATTTAGTCTGTATTTAAATTGCCGAGTCCTCAACAGCCTTGTTTTAAAAAATCATTTCATTTTCAAAGTGATTTCATAGTGGTAGTGGCTTTTCTTTCTGTAATACAGTCGGGGAAGCCTGGCTAAAGCTCAGTAATTTCTCATCATAAACTATTTTCTCCTCTTCCTCCATATATTACCAGTGCTTTGCATTATAATTTATTTATCCCTGTGCCCTATTTAACTTACTATCCATTAAAGGATTTCTTTGTTTTCTGCACCTTTTCACGATTAATTAACTTGGTTTGAAGCAAGGTGATTATGCTGCTTCTCTTCTCTGTACATTTCCATCAGAAGACTGATGCTCTGAAATGATGCAGTTAATCCATGGAAAAACACATGTGGTATTATCCTGGCTCCCAGATACAATAGGCAACAAAGAGGAGGCAAAATTATTAAATTTAAATAAATATTATTAAATTTAAATTTTTTTTCTGATTTCTTTAGATCAGATTATATTTGCTGTCCTCCAACCTCTAAATAGAAAGCAATGTTTGGAAGATGAACAAGAATCTAATAATACGGAGATAAGGTGATTGTTTTCCTTTATGTGGGCTTTAGTTGGTGCTACACTCTAAAGCACAAGTCCTATTGCAATCAATAAGTTGAATAGGAAGTGTTGAATAGGACTAATGAGTGTAATTAGGCTTCATTTGCAATGGCAGAAGTTACAGACGCATTAAGGGGAGAAGAGAGTCCTGAGTGTTTTTCTAGCTTTCCATTCAGCGGAATATGGAGCGTTGTAAAGTTTCATAATACAGGTCCCTATTATGTATGGCACTTACTGAATGAAATCAAATATGCTGATCCACATGGATTAGAGAAAACTGGTTGAGAGGAGTGCAGTTTTCCTGATACAGATACCTTTCCTAAATGAACGTGACATTTGTGTTAGATGAAGGTCATAGTTTGGTATGAAATGTGCCTACTCTAATCCTCTGCAGGTAATGCTTTTAGGTGTAACTCTTTAAGGGCTTGCCTAATCTCAGGATATTTAGGTCAAGGTCTATTTATAAGAACTGCAACAAAGAGCTTAGGGCCTCCAGCTGAAAAGACTATTTAAAATTAAAATAGTTTTATGTTTGTGATCATTCATAACTACCAAAAACCTCGATTTTAAGGGAACATTACTATGAGAAAGAACATCATACAATTTGAAAATATCAAACCATCCACATTACTATCATTACCTTGAAAGGCATATAATAAAATACTTCAGTAAAAAAACCCTAAATCTTAATTTTCAGCCATTATATTATTGTTTCATTTTGTAGTTCATCTGTAGGGTAGTGATATTGAACTTGGTCTATTTTGTTTCCAGTCATTTCAGTTTCTACTTGTATCTTGCTGATAGTTCTCTTGGTCTCAAGTTTCAAATTTATGTTGTAAAATACATGCTGGTTTTGTTTTCTTTTTCGTATAAGTAATTCTTTTCTTTATATGTTTTTTAACTTTATCTAAAATAAGAGTATTCTATTTTGCAGTTAACTGCAGTTAATTTGGTTTGTCTTGGTTTTTTATTTTCCAATTTTGGTAAAATACAATAATGTCATAGTTTGGATATAAAAGAGACGCAGACTGCAACTGCATAATAAAATGAACTTTAGTTTACTCTCCAGGTTAAATTTGACCATTGTGAGGTGTTCATATCCCTTCAGTTAGGGACTACCCAACACATCATTATAACACATAACTTGGAGAACTTTGTAAAGTTTTTGCATGAATGAATCCTTGCAGTGGTGATCTACCAAAGGGATTAGGTCAGCTGTGGTTTTATTTAACTGAGTCTTGAAAGCCTTCAAGGACAGAGATTCCATAATCTCTCTGGGGAAACTGTACCAGTGTTGCACTGGCCTCTTATGGAAATTTTTTTCTTAATGACTGGCAGTTGACGTATTAGGATGGTATTCCTGGTGAAATTTTGCATTTCAAACAATATTTCAGTGTCTGAAGAGTAAACACAATGCAGTGTCTAATCACTCTTGTATCATTCTTCTTTTATGTATTCTGATCCTCTTAATGTAAATGTCTAAAAAAAAAAAAAAAAAAAAAAACCAGAACAAAAAAATCATGATTAGATGGGAATTCCAGTCCTGATTAATGTATGTTTATCCCTTCAGTATGTTTATATACCAAGTGAAATTATCAAACTCTAGAAAGCTAAGGCACTCCATTATTCTGAAGTAGTTGTTCTTTTTTTTTTTTTCTTCATTTATTTTACTGGATATAGATGAATGAGTTGTTGAATTCAGTTAAATGTTGTGAGTATGGAAATCTGATTCAGCGGTTAATGGCTTAAAATTCTTTTGACAGAAGTTGAAGTTGAAGTGTGGGTTGGAGACGGAGGAAAAAAAATCAGTGAAAAACATAGTAGGGAGAGTGGAAAAAAGCCACGGGAGATTTTGAAGGAAGAACACAGAAGGAAAGATATGCCAATTAAAGTGAACACGGAATCAACATCATATTGTCCATAGGGGCATACTTTTTACAGTTCTTTTACAAGGATTCTTCTACCCCTCTAAAAAGGAATAAAACCGCAAGCTTCACCTCAATTAAGAAAGCACATTTTTAATTGGCTGAATCTCAACAAAAAATAGAGCAATAAAGGTGA
Source organism: Fulmarus glacialis (assembly GCF_000690835.1). Taxonomy (NCBI): domain Eukaryota; kingdom Metazoa; phylum Chordata; class Aves; order Procellariiformes; family Procellariidae; genus Fulmarus; species Fulmarus glacialis. Next base: position 13,388 of record NW_009208164.1, read on the forward strand.
GAAGCAAAGGCTTAGAAATTCAAATTGGTTTCACCAATCTGTAAATGTACTCTGCAAGAGTACATTTTTCTTGAAATATGTGCACAAATTTTACAGTTTTGTTTAGAATATATTTAAAATGTAATACTTGTAAGTATATTGGAAGTTTGTTCTTATCAATTATTCTTCTAAGGCCCATAAATTGAAATAGATTGAAGCACCTGGAAACTGAGGAGCTAACTTAGGATATGTGATTATCCGCTTCTCCAGGTATACAGGAGAAATGCTTTTCAAGAGAGACATTTCAGTCCCCATCCTCATATTTAGCCTCTCAAAAGTTTTAGCAAAGGAAAAGTTAATATTTACACTGTAAGTAGATAAGATGAGGAATGTGTATTCATTAAGAAATATATTATACTTTGTTGAACAACTCGTGATAACTTTGTTTATTGTCAAACTTTGTCTTCTAAGTGAAAGGCTGTAAATCTCTTTGTTAATCCCATTAGGTGGCTAATCTCTTAGTTAAGCACAATGTGTTATGATTCCAAGTATGTCTTTCTTTGCACTATAGGATATTGTACAATATATTTTTTAAAAAAAACTTGATTTTTAAAAATTTATTAAACTCAAGAATAAATATCATATGTTGAATTTTCATGGCATTCCAGTGACATGAATAGCTCAATAAAGAGAAACTTCTTTTTAAACAGATGAGATTGAAAATGGGAGAAATGACATACATAGAAAACCGTGACTGACTCAAAGCTGTATGTCATCAATTGTATTATCATCTCTGGAATCAAAATTGTTCTTTTTTTTTCTCTGGAAGTCATTAGACCACATTGAATCAGAATATCCACAGCTCCCCCTACAAAGCAGTAAAATGGATTACGAAAACAGATTTAAATTGGAGTCAAAGTAATGTCAATCAAGAAAGCCCTGCAAATAAGTTAGTGAAGTTATTTGTGTTCTGGCAGACATCTTTTCCACTAATAGATGAAAAAATTCCTTTCTTCAATAGAACAGAAATGCTGGAGGCAAGTGTGTGATTAGAACTGAGGTTTTGGAAGACATATTCATGTAACAGTGCTTAGAGGTACGGATATGTATCAGGACACGCTAATACAAAGTTTTAAATACTGTAGCATCTTCATTTTTTAAAAACAATCTTATTTCTCACTATCACATCTTATATTATTATCCTTATTTTTAATGTGTTTTGGGTGACAAAAGTGTACAACTTCGCAGTGAACGTCCATGTAGGATATTCATGTAGGTTGAGTAGCTTTTTGTGTGAACTTCATGCATGTTTGTGTTGAAAAAAAACCACATACACACCTCTCCTCATTCGGGTATTATGCAGTATCTGCCAAATAATTCTTTCTGTTTCAATGAGAGATTTGGTATATAAAGTAAAGTAGTATTTAATAAGAAAGGTGACAGTCATAGAATCATAGAATCATTAAGG
>NW_009208165.1:0-3876 GCF_000690835.1 Fulmarus glacialis
CTCGCTCCCCTCTGCCGCTAGGGAAACTGAGGCACGGAGCGGGGCTGCAACCTGCCCCAGGCAAGGCTGGGGACCTTTCCCCCCTCAGCACCGCCCCGGGCAGCACCCGCACAGGCGCAGCCTTGGTGCTGAGGGGCTGCTGTCCCTTGCCCAGGCTGAGGAGGGGGACGGGGGACAGGACAGGTGTTGCTGCAGGGGACCGTGCCCAGGGAGACAGGCCCTGCTGGGCATGCCCGGCCCTTTAAGTCCAGGTGCTGTCAGCACTTAGCCCAGCTGCAGCCTGTCCTGTAATTACCCCCAAAGCCTTTTTCCTCCTCTGCCCTGAAGGTGCTTGTTTCTTGTGCGGGGTTACTGGTGGGACTGGGCTGGCAGGGGTGGCTGTGCAGGGCTGAAGACCACCACGCGGGGCAAAGCCTGTGCCTCGGCCCCTGTGGAGCAGGGTGGCTGGCGAGGGGTCCCAGCGGGCTGGCTCTGCTCGCCGGAGAGGTGCTGTGAGGCTAAGTTGATGACTGCGTGGGAAGTGCTTTGTGGAAATCGGCTAGCGCCAGATAAGTAGCCCTGTTGTTTTAATGACTACTTCCTCCGGGGGATTTGTTTAGGAGGGTGGCTGAGGGCACGGGGCTGGGGACCCGGAGGAGGTGAGGCATGCCCTGGCCGGAGGGACAGCGGGGCGAGGATGCTCCCCGCAGCGCTGCGTGCCCCTCTGCAGCGCCTCTTCCCTGGCTCAGGGCAAAGCCTTGGCCTGCCGCTGACCCCAGTAGCTGTGGGGTGCCTCTCGGGACCCTCCTTTTGGCTCTTTTCCCCAGTGACCCTCTGCGTGAGTGGATGGAGGGCGGTTTTTTGCCTACTAGTGGAAGAACTATCCTTAGGCGAAAGCACCTGGCTGGCTAACAGGGTACGTGAGCACGGGGCACCCCTGTAATCCCCAGAGCTCTGGGAGATCCTGGAGCTGAGTGTAAATGCTGTCCAGAGCCAGCACAAATGCCGGGGAGGGGGAGGTTAAAGGAGGCTGGTTGGGCTAGAGTGGTTGTGGCCACGCTGCCCCTGGCACTCGGGGAGAGGCTGAAGCATGCCTTTTGTGGGAAAGACCCTGCTGTGCACGTTCTGCTCTGGTGAAGTGCAGAGGGCCCCTTCTCCCGAAGGGGGAAGCCTGTTGGGGCTCAGAACTGCACGTGGGCATGTGTTGCTATCATTTCTCCTGCGTCTTGAGTGGAGTTTGGGCCAGGGAAATAATTCCTTAGTATGAGCCTCACCTTTTAGCTAGTTGTGCAGCTGAGCTTGCTGCTGGCTCTGGCAGGTCGCTCGCTCCCTGTTAGCAGGTCGCTCGCTCCCTGTTAGCAGGTCAGTGGCCTCAGGAGTGCGAGACGCGCTTCTCCCAGCGTGTTAGTGCTGGCCTCGCTTCCTGGGAGCCTCCTATGTGCTGCCAAAGTGCAGGTCAGTGCTGCCCAAATAATGAACGTGATGATTTTCAGCCCTTCCTGATCACAGCTGTGTGAAGCACATGACGCCATTCCAACCTGCCGATGGGGTGGATGTTAGCAGGATACCAGCTTTCCGGGCTGAACGCTCATGCAAAGGCGATGCACAAATGCTTCCTGTGCATATTCAAATGCGGGAGCTGCGGGAAGGCTGATGTCCCTAAACGGTGGCTGCTGGGCAGGAGCCGAGTCCCAGGTGTGGGCTTGCCGGAGCCAGCTCTGGGGAGCGTCTGGCTGCCTGCCCTCCGCTGCCAGACCCGCACATGCGTCTGGGCTCAGGAGGCTGACAAATGTCCTGGGCTGAACAATCAATGGAGGAGCAAACGGGGCTGTAATGAATGGCACAGACAGCTCAAGGACTCGCCATGGCTCCCCGAGCGTGACCCGGGGCTGGCCATTCACCGTGTCAGGCTTTAGTTGTTGTCTCTTCTTGTGCTGCGTCCCGACTTGCCAGCAGATGATGTCCTGTCCTGGAGGAAGGAGCTTTTGGCAGGGGGAGGTTAGGGCTCTCAGTAGAGGCTGATTCTCTGAGCTGGGCATGATGAGGGAACTCACTGGAGATGCTGAACAGCCAAGGGAGCTAAAAATGAACCAGTGAGTAGCATTTACTCCCCCTGCACATGTGCCTCAAACGGAGATCTGTGAGGCCCTGTGGGTGCTGTGCCAGCGAGCGCCCTGCCAGCCCCCGTGCCCTGTTTCATTCACTCCTGAGCGTAGGAGGGTAGAAACTGCACCCGAGTCCAACTCATTGCGTGCCAGATAGCAAAACGCTGTAGCGGTTTTTGTGGCTGGAAGATTCCTGTTAGCAGGCTAACCTGTGCTGCCATCCTGCAGCAGCTGCCGGGGAGGGAAGGGGGCAGATGCCTGGCATGTGTCTGGGGCTCCCCAGAGCCTGGGATTTGCTTGTTGCCTTGGGTATGGGCCTGAATACCAATGTCCTTGCTAAGTATCAGCTAACATCTGTATGGGGGTGTAGGTGGCGATTGAAATGCACCTCGATTCCTAGAGGGTGCGTGGGTGCCGGGTGTGCATCAGCTGCTGCTTCATTGCCTCTCGGGACGCCGATGGCACGGCCAGGGGTGCGAGTGAGCCAGCAGTGAGCGGCGTGGGGCCGGGGAGGAGCACGTGCACGGGTGGGAGGGCTGTGTGCTGGGGATGCCCACGCACCGTGACAGAGCTGCTGAGGTGGCCTGGGAACAGGCTGAGTAGGGGGTGGTGAGGGAGCTACGGAGCTTGGCAGTACCGAGGAATGGGAAGCACGTCCTCGAGGAGGAGGAAAGGCCGTGGTGCGTCGGACCCGCGCAGCACGGGACAGTGTTTGCCCCCACCTCTGCTATTGGCTTTTCGGCACTGGGGTCCGGGCAGGTGCATGTACATGGGTTAGGTGACAGCTGGCCTCATCGTGCTCATCGCTAAAATGACAGTCTCTCTGGTGTGGGTGGCCTGGAGTAGGGCGGGGAAGGGGGACGCGGGGTGGGTGTGCGGGAGCCTTAGCCCTGCCGGCTTCTCCGCGTCCTTCGGCTGTGTCCCTCCTCTGTGAGATGGGAATCGCTCACCCACGCTGTGCCAGTACCACCTCGGCAGTGTGGGTGAGCTCTCTGGCTCTTCCAAGGGACTCCCAAGTATGAAGCGTTGCAATGAACCGGTGAGGTTGAAAATGGCCATGGAGCTGTTGTTTTTCTAATTTTTTTACTGGGTGATGACGGTTAGGTTTTCAACTAAATCTAGACAGCGCTTTTTAAAAAATCAGTACATAATGTTTTTTCTAGTCATTGTTTTCTTTGAAATCAGAATGCTTCAATCTTTCTTTCTGTTTATTTTCCAACAAATTGGGATTGGAAAGGCTGTTTTGGCAGGCAAAGGAAACCTGCTATAATCACTTCAAGAAAAGGCATTCTGAACTGCTCTAATGGTCCAGACAAATTGGCTTTGGTGTGACTGAGTCTTGGGGAGTAAGATCCTAGGCTTGAATTAAGCCTTAGATAAATACACCCCGAAGTAAAGCATTAACTAGTATTTATTTGTTATTTGCTGGCTGGAGGGATGAATGTGTAATGAAGTCTACTAGGCCCTATCTTGCTTGTGTCCCCTGTCACGGGAGCAAAAAGGGTTCCCTTCCTGTCGCGAAAACCTGGTTTCTGTCCTCGGGCCGCTAACATGCGTCCGGGAGGCCCAGGGAGGAGGAGTGCTGCTAGCTGCAAGTCTTGGGCGGCCCAGCCGTGCTACTGCATCCCCGGCCCTGCGGGGCAGCTCTGCGGCCGGGACACGGCTCATCCCAGGGAAAGCCGCCTTCGTGCAGGCGAGGGGCAGGTTTGCGGGGAGGGAGCGAGCGTTAGCTGTGCTCCAGCCTCCCGGGGCCGCAGCAGAGAGCTCCGCGTTATGGAGTGTGACCGGCACA
>NW_009208166.1:0-21553 GCF_000690835.1 Fulmarus glacialis
ATATATATAAAAAGTTGAACAGTTATCATCACTTTTCCTCATTGTAATAACAAGAAAGGCCAGTAACACTGTTCCTTAAGGTTACCTGACAATACCTATCAGAAGGACTTGTCAGTATTTTATGATTTTGTAAAATTTAAGCTAGATGTATATTTTGAGGAAATGTCAACTAAACCAGTATGGACAGCAGTATGTGGAAAGAATCATAGGTAACTACTGTTTTTCTTGCAATAAATAAACAAACTGTTGACCATTTCTTGACAAAACCTGACACTTGAGACCAGTGGCTCCACATTTTTCAGTACCATGGGCTTGGTGAGCAAGATTCCTTTTGGTAGTTCCTCTGAAAATCTGCTGGTGTTTAGTGCTTAATCTCCCCAGAGGTTCTGTTTATATGGAGCATGCACCAGCCTGAGTTGTAGCTTACATCTCTTCCAGACTCAGTCCAGACTATCTTTTGTCCTCTTGATTATCCCTTCTTTGCTGATTCCAGAGAAAGTGACACGATATGTAGATTGGAAAGGACTTGGATTAAAAAGCAGAAGAGGAGATGAGAGGGAATCTGAAAGTTGGAGAATCTGGGAGTGGTTGGCCCAGGGGATTTGGAAGGTGTTGGCTGCAGTTCTTGCCTCCAAACATCGTATGTGCCTTCTGGAAATGTACTTTTTTAGGGTTAAGACCATTTCTGGAATGGGGAGCTCTGGGTTTTGGTCAGAAAAAAGCAGCAAGTTCCCCAGAAGGACAGATCTTTATGCAGCCAGCAGGTACTTTGCAGCAGTTCGGAATAACCTTTTCACCAAAGCCGAAACTCATTAATCAGTGGTTTAGTATCCCTGAATAAAGGAACAAGAATTGTATGTATGTCCGTGATGAAAGAATGGTTTGCTTCTCTGTCCAGAGTCGGTCCCAGTTTTCACCTACTTACTCAGAAGGTAATCTTAGCACAATCCTCTGGACACCTCACTGTATTTTTGGTTTTTATCAACTCCAGCATGCTGTTTTCACCTGCTCTACCTGACATGGCTAGTAGTCGTTGACAATTAGCTCCTGGTCACTTGTCTTCCACTGTCTCTGAGGTGACTCTTTATCTGTTGACAAGTCTGGTTCTTCATGCGTACAAGTCCAGGCTCGCCTACAGCACTGACACCCCTCTCATACTGCCCTGTCCTGGGCGGGAGGAATAGTGAATTCTCATTAAGGCGAAAGGGGAGGACAACATCAACTGTTGTAGGTAGAATAGGTAGAAGGTATTCTGTAAAGCCGGCTGGATGTGAGGAAGAAGTATTTTAGGAGGATTCAAGAGAAAGAAATGCAGATGTTGGAAAAGGATCTGGTGTTGGAGGGTCTCTGGCTTTAAACCAAGGGCTTGAGGGTATGGTGGGGCTAAGAGGGACTGAAGGTCACAGCTGTGGTTAAAGAGCCTGGGGGCAGGAGCTGTGGAAAAAAGGCTGATCTGAGAAGAGGGAATTGAGATGGCTGGACAAGAGCCTAAGACTGATGGGAGGATACTGAGAGAGAGTTAGAAGGGCGAAAATTTGCTGTACAAGGAAACAGGAACTGAAAAAGCAGGCTGAGGCTGAATAGGAGAGCGGGATGAAGAACTAGCTCTTGTATAAACAGTGTTAATTCTCGTTTCCTTAACTTTCAAGTTCTTAGCCTGGCAACTGTGAGAATATTCCTTCTTTGATATTGGCTGTATGTGTGTTGGTATGTGACATTGCAGGCTTGCGTGTATGTAGGCATGCTTACTGAAGTCCTCTTTCCTCTTTTTATGGAATACACTTGCATGGGAAGTGGATTTTTCCTCATGATTTGTCACGTTAACTTCTGCTACTTTTTCTCCTTTTTAAACCTGAAGCAACAGTCCTGTACGTAATGTTGCAGTCTGAATTTCTGTAACAACAAGCTAATGTCTCAAGAAGATGATTATGACTCCAGTTGGAATAAACAACTGGGCAAATCCTCAATAACAGAAGTAATTTCTTTTTCTTGCAAAGAGGCAGAAGTGGAATATGATGTAGCACCAAATTATGAACAGAATGGCATATTTTCAAAGTGTCATAGAAAACTTAGCGTATATTGTTTTCCTGTATTTATTTTGAAGGCAGCCCCATAATGAGAAGCACAGTTTTAAAGAAATTCCAAGGGCTTTTGCTTCAACTTACTCACTTTAAAACCTACTGGGAACATTTCTTATGTCTGAAAAAAGAATTTGGCTTTAAGCTACAGAGGGATTTGAAACGTAAATAGTTGTTAACTATTCTGTACACTGTTTTTACATAGGTAAGGGGCATGAACTGTCACCTTGTGTACAAAGGGCTTCACTATTTATTTATGGAGCAAATCACTTAGATTTACTAATCATTCCAGCACTTCTGTGCACTATATTTTTGATCTTGGTGAACTAAAACCCCGTGTACTTGTATTTGTGGTTTTACACTATTGTGTCTTGTTAACAATTTTAAAGCAGAAGAAAATTTGCATAAAGTGAAATGCACCTTTTTCTCTGTCTAAGCTGCTAGGGAACAGCAGATACTGGAGAAAGAGAGAAGAGCAAAACTTCAATATGAAAAGCAAATGGAGGAGCGATGGAGAAGACTGGAGGAACAGAGGCAGAGAGAGGAGCAGAAGAGAGCAGCTGTGGAGGAAAAACGGAGACAGAAGCTTAAAGAGGAGGAGGTAAGGTCCACTGGGAGATGTACGGCAGAGCAACTCTGTATGGTAGCATTAAACACAGCTGAATATTGCCATGCATTAAGCATTGTTGTGTTTTGGGTTTTTTGGGGGGGGTTTGGTTTTGTTTTTTTTCCCCCAGAGTCATGTGGGCATTACTTTGGGAACCGCAAACACACATCACCACAGCTATAAGTACTCTACTACTGCTTGTACATCAAAAACACTTTCCAAAGCTTTTTTTGTCTCTTGATTTTTGTCTGATCTCACAGAATAGTCATCAACTTATGCTAACATATCTGGGACTCTGACTGTCAGACAATAAAGCACCAGCTTTCCAGAAGGTAGTTTTTAAAGATGAGTGTTTCCATAAAAGGGAAAGATTTTTCTTACTGTTTTGTTTACTGTCCACGAAACTGAAATAATGTTTATGAAAATGTGTTGTTTTGTTTTTCTTCAGTGACATAAAATCAGAAATTCTTACTTAAAGCAGTGAAGAATCTAGGCTGGTTTAAAATTCTAGCACCAACCAGGACTAATCATATATCTTTTGAACCATCTTCATACCCTTCCTCCCTTCTACTCTCTCTGCCGAGATCGTTTAAGATTCTTTTTTGCTCTAGTGAGTCCAATTTCTGATGCACATCTCTGAATGCAGTGTGTAGGTATGTCTCTCTGCATGACATTCTGTAGAAAACACTAGCGCTGCTGCAACTGATAAAGAATTAATGATTTTTGGAAAAGGGGGCAGTGGTTTTAAAAAAAAAAAAAAAAAAGCCGAAAGGAGGTATTTCCCTAGTTCCTAGATACAAAGGCTCTAGAAATCCGCAGTTATTAACATTCCTTTTTTTCTGCCCCCCATCTTTTGATCAAAATATCTTTGCAAAAGAGGTAAAACACTTCTGCACGGGATCAGAATAACATACTGCTGTCCATTGAAATTTTTTTTGTTGTTTGATTTTTCAATTTAACATGAAGAGAAGATTGTATCCTGCCATTCCTCTTTCAACTGTATCGTGCTGATTGTGGCTTCTGCATAATAGCTGAGAATTCATTTTAAAATAGTTTGTCGTGTGGTTTGTTTCAAATTTTGGTAAGAAAAATGGCAAAAAACAGAAACAAAGGGTAGGAGGTCTCTCTCCTTCTGTGGTAATATCACTGACCTGACGTGCTCCTTCCCCAGTATTTCCTGCTGTAATAACCTTTTGCAGCTAAGCAAAATTGACCCCTTTTATAGGGGTTGTAAGCGAAAGTGGCAAGTACAAAAACTTCCAAAACCCTGTCCTCAAAATTAGCACGCAGGGGGCAGGGAGGGGGAGAGGTGTAGGAAGAGTGAATAACTGCCTGCTTTCTCTGCCTGCATGGTTTGCCTCTGCTGGAGAAATGAGGGCAGGGTTGTCGGATGTAAGAGAGGCTGTGCCAGGTCAGACCCAAAGGGTCTGTTCAGTGGGGACCCCATCTTCTGTAGTGACCTCCTGCACTTGCCCAAAGATGGGCCTAAGAGGCTGAGCACAGAGGCATGCTGTTTCTCCTGAGCATCAGCAAGCCTGTTATAGCTCCCCAACACCCCGTACGTATGATGGGAGACTTCTCCAATGATGAGAGAAAGGCTACCTCCAAGTGTTTGGTCATAATACGAATACCACTCCTAGCTCTGCTCACTGAGCTGGTCCTTCAAGCTTGAACTGTCCAAAGCCTTTTGGGAGCCAAGGCAGGCCCAGGCCTGGCTCCTTTCCCTTTCCTTTCCTTTCCTCCCTCCCCCTTCCCCCAGGTTGAGGAACCTGAGAGAAGGCTATGTGGGCAGGAGGACAGGAGAGGATGCCTCTTTGTTTGGGGATGGTGGGAAGAAAAATCCAGGAGCCTCTGAAGGAGGGGAGGGTACATAGGGGAATAATCTGTAGAATGAGGGGAGGATGAGGGAAGAAGGAAACTGGGAAAAAGAGACACCACCACCTCCTGACTTCCCTTCATTGTTACTTGTCATTCCCTCATTTCTCGAATTCCACTAAAGGATCTGCTGAATCCCACCCCCACCCCCAGCTCTTCTGATGAGCCCCTCAAACCCCGTATGTATAGTAGCAGTGGAGGTCTGAGTAAGGACGGTGATGAAGTTGCAGCTCCCTGGGCATTGCAAGTTACTCACTGCTCATGAGTAATTTTGGACATTTGAGGCCTTCTTTACTGGAAGAGCTTTGAATCCCTATTTCCCACACCTGGGGGGGCAGGTTGTGCCCTGGCCACTAAGCCAGTATAGTGCAGCATGTCCTCAGTGTTTCTCCTTTTAACAGTGGTTTACACGGGGTGGGGACTGGAGCACCCGTTTCATCTGCTCATCAGGTGTCTGAAGTGCCAAGTAGAGATATTTTCTTCCTTTCTGTCTGCCTTATTGGTTGTCCTTTATGTCTTCCTTAAGTCTTTTTTCCTTACTTTTTAACACAGCAGAAGGCAGTGCGTATTTGTGATAGGAACAGGTTATATAAATCTCTCTCTAGAAAATACTGTTGTTGCATCTGTAGGAGTTTTAGAGAGATGAATGGCTCTTAAACTGTGGGGACTTGTTGGCTTCCTACATCAGAGCATCCTCTGCTTGGCTGTTTTGCATGCAAAAGACTTCTCAAAGAGGAGGTAGCTAAAGTTCAATTTATTTGCTTACTTTTTCCCCTCTACGGTGCCAGATAAGAGATGGTGGTTTTAAAGTCTGTATTGATGGGAATGGAGGTGTTCCAGCAGAGTTCTCCTCTGGGGCAGCTGGAGCTTGTTGCAGAGCACAGTAGAAGTGTGTACAATTCCTCAAACAGGAACCGAATAAATATGTGTGAAAATTGTCCTGTCTACACTGAGTGCACCTTTCTTATCTGTAGAGGTCTTCAGTAGCACTGCCCTTCCCTCCATATTACTTTTAAAGGTGCTCACTTCCTTTAGTAAAAGCAGTCCCTGAGCCTTGAGGAAAGCAGCATGTTATTGTTCGACAGAAGCTATTAAAGAGTTGCTTTTAACAGTAAGTAGCCAGTGGCTTTGGGACTGGATAAAAAGCAAAGCTAGTCCTCGTTCAGTTAAAATAATTTTTTCCCTTTCCCCATCTTGAACTTCCATGTGACTTGGAAATACCTTGCCAATAAATGTCTAGCTGTACACAGGGTACTAGGAAGTGTCCGTAGAAGCTGTGTTCTTCCACTACTCTTGTATTCCATAAGACAATATGAACATCACTTGTACGGGCCATGTCAAGGATGCTAGCACGAATAAGAGCAATAACATCCATCTAGCCAAAGATCCATTTTTAATAAAACCATCAGATTTTGTTAAAAAGGAAATTGATAAAATTAGTACCGATCCTACCAATATACTAGTGTTTAAATGAACCGCTACTGGTAGACAGCATGAAATCTAATCCAGTGCTCAGACTTGAAAGATAGATGTAACAACTGCTAAATGGAAAAGAATATCCTGCAGCATTGGAGAGATTTTTTTGGTGCACGTGGACTATTTGTTACATTTGTAAAAAGTATGCACTTAAGAGAGTGAAACGCTCTCAGGATGCTATAGCGTTAATTACTTACTATATTATAATTCAGAGTTAATTACTTTTTGAATTATAATACATGGAAATAATAACTGATTTCCAAACATCTTTTGGCAATTCATATACTGAGTGGAATTCAGTTGCACAAGTAATACAGAAATTTTGCTGCAAAATGTTTGGGATTGCTATTTTCTCAATTTGCTCAATTTGCTCTCAATTTGCTGTGTGGTGGACATGAGGAGAAGAGTTTAGTCCTCATTACGACACAGACCATCCTCTGCTCCCCCCTTGCCATAATTTGCTGCTGCAGCTCCCCATGTACCTTAATGCAGAGCTTTCTTTTGTCCCATGTTGTTCTTTGATGCACACACCCTTAATAAATTTTCCCTTTGTATACACCTGTAATTCTAATTGGTTGAGAGTAGAAGTGAATTCTATTCAGAAGGATAGTTACATTTAAAAATACTGTATTGCTTTTTAATGCGTTCTTTAAATAGAAAATAACAGAGCTTTTTTGTTGCTATGTGGAAGAGCCACTCAAAAGATGAAGCTAACTGATAATATCAGGAAACAGTGAGCTACTTACGTATAGTGCTGATGAATATATAAAGTGAAGAGGAAGAGGTTTTTTGGGCTCTTTTAGATGTTTATATTGTAAGTATAAGGCAGATTGTTTTAGAATTGCTTGCACAAATTATTTTAAGTCATAATACTTGTAAAATGAATTTTTTCCTTGTTTTCACATCTGTGTCATGTTTTACATAGAGAAAAGGAAAGTGCTTCACTTAAATTACTTGTATTCTCACTATTGGTTTTTGGGTTGGTTTGGTTTTGGTTTTGGGGGGGGGGGAGGTTTGTTGTTTTTGTTTTAATTCAGACAGTGTATACACTTCTTCTGTTGCTTAGTCTGAGGAAAACCTGGATGAATAACTATGGATTTTGGAAAGTAACATGTATATTTTAGATACTAGCAGTAGATGGCTCTCTTTTTATGGTTTTACTCATTCTTAATGTAACCTACATGCAAAGCTTGTACATTACAGTTTTTTGTGGAAGCTTACTATATCTTTAGTGCAGAGATTATTTCCTCTATCTATAGCTATTAGAGTTCCCAAATGAGGATCACATGGATAGTTTGATATGTTTTTAAGAAGGTACTTCATCTATAACATAGACAGGAAGGCTATTGCGCATTGTTTGCTGATGAAGGAATGCTTTGTCTTGTTATTTAGTTTTTGTCACAGACCAAATTATTAATGTATGAATTGTTTATGCTTTGCTTCCATGTGTCTTACTGTTTTCTTTGGCTTTTTAGTTTTGTGCTAACTTAAAATGTTTTTTAAATAACTATCCTTTCTTTGTGAAAAATGGCCTTCATATTGTTCTTTATCTAAGCTGTATCTGCAGGGTTTAATGAGGTTTAATAATTATGTTCTATAGTGCTTTAATGAAAGGCTCTTTGCAAATGAAAATGAATTATCCTCTCCACATCATGTAATTGTAGGTAGCATGGGCTTTCAAATATGTCTGAAAAATCATTTAATTTCTTTAATCTATTTCATCATGCGTTTTATTCTTAAAACAGCGCTTTCATAGTAGGTGGTATAAGTGTATTCTGTGGTTTGCAAACTACAGAATATTGCTGGTCCTTGCTTCAAGCAGCATTTAAAGAAAAAAAACCCAACCAAGCAAACAAAAACATAAATCACCTGGATAATTGAAACTTGACTGCTTTCATCTTATCTTTTTTGATTAATCTATAACAATATTCATTAGATACGGGAAGAAAGAAAGATTCTGTATAAGTGTATGCTTTAATGAGAAAGAAATGGGAAGGTCATTTTCCTTTGTAAAGAGTGTGGGTAGAAAGGTATATTGGGGCAAGATGCATAGCAGAAGAAGAATGAAAAGAGAGACTGCAGAGAAGAACTGGTGATGAAATAGGAGGTGAGGTTTGGAAAGAATAAGTACAGAAAAGGGACTCAAACAGAATTAAATTAATGTTGGGAGGTGGGAAGTTAAAGGTAAAAAGCGTGAACCTTGAAATGCAAAGCTAGCGCACACAGGTTTTAAACGTAAAAATTGCATCATCAAGTAGTAAGAGGAGAAAGACTGTAGCAAACTAAATCAGATGGGAGTGACTTGGATTCCAGAGTCTGGAAGATTGCTTTCTTTCCACACCCAAAGTACGGACAAGAAGTTCTAGGATATTCAAAACTGTGGGGTTTTTCTGTGCTGTTGCAGAAGAGGCTGTGCTTGAGCTTTGTGATGCTTCGTGCATTTCCTCTGTAGGGAGAAGGAGGAGGAGGAAGGAGGCAGAGAGAGCATTTGCGTGCCTGCTTGGACACTGATGGCACTGACTAGACAGAAGGCGGGGAAAAAAGAGGTGGGGAGGGCGGGGAAGCAGCTGCCTCGTTTCAGTGGTCTTTGAATGATGTTACCTGATAGACCATGAGCTAAAGACATGGCAGGGAGACAAAACTGACGTGAGAGCACAAAACACATGACTCGAAAGATCGTCTTCCTGGAGATGGCAGTAGAAATTGTAATAGCAGGGTGGGTCACCTGGCCGAAAGGTAACAAGGATAGGAGAGCTGAGGATGATAGAAAGGGTATGCGAGAATTGCCTTTTTTCACTCTTTGTATAGAGGATAACATAATGGAGTTCTTTATGGTACAAGTGATTTGTAATAAGAGAAGAGAGCTTAAAGACAAAAGGTAGTGGCTTGCTGTTGAAATTGATGGATAATTGGTAGCAGGTTTGCATGAGGTGGAAAAAATGAGGTCAGAAATAAATTACTGGAAGTCATGATGGTAGAAGAGATTCTTCAACGACATGAAAGAGACAAAAGTATATTGCAGATAACTAGAAGATGATGAGAGCGCATCTGGCATTGTAGAAATCCGGTGACCATAAACAGAGCCCCAGGAAAATAACACAAAGTTTACAGGTACGTGCATAAAAGTTCCAGGCATGGTAGTTACTGGAGGTGCCCGATGTTAGGGTCTGATCTACTGAAGGAGCTCCGTCAGAGACAACAGGCTCAACATCAGTGCAGAGACTGAAGGAGACATGCTTGAACAAAGACTGAAATTTTGTGGTAAAATATCTCAGGGAAGGGGAATAGGAAACCTAGACCAAAGTCATGAATCAGTGAGAGAAAGTAATCTGGCCGAGAGATGCAGGAGAGGTTTTCTGCGTAGTTGATCTGAGCTACCAAAAGATATTGGAGACAGAGCAGGGAATTGATAGAAATTAAAGGGGATATGATGTAATCACAGAAGCCTGCAGGATCAAGAGTTTGAAGTGGACAGAGTAGGAGTGTCATACTAGACCAGAAGGACATAGCAAAGGTAGTAAGTAACAGGACCAAAAATACTAATAGGATCAAAGGGCTAAAAAACATCGGGGCAGGAGTTGGAGGCAGCAAGAGTAGACCCATCTTTCACAGTAGGGGTTGGGCTGGTGAGGATGAAGATGTTGCCAGATGTGAATGAGGTACTGAGAGGAGGAAAGGAAGAGGGTGGTAGGTGATGAAACGGTGGGTGGGGAAGAACCAGGTTTTATCTGCTTGAAAGGAGAAAAAGAAAAGGTGCAGAGATCATTGCCACAACAATAAACCACCGAGAAACTTAGCAGAGGGAGGAGGTGGGAACAAAACTGAGTGGAGGTCTTTGAATGACAGTTAGAATGTGGTGGAGAGGGAATAAGGTGACTATACGTAGCTGTAAGTTAAAGGTAGAGCAGGATTTGGGGAGCGAAAGAAATCTCCTTCATGTTCTTCCCCGTCTGAAAATACTAACTCATCAAGCCATGGAGAAGAACGTGGGGGTGGAGAGAAAAAAATATAAATCCCAGAACAGCACAATCTGGGCATGCACTAAAAAAACACACAGAGGAAAAAAAAATCAGAAGCTCTTAAATGCCTAGACTGTAAAGAACATAGTGGAAGAAAGAAGGGAGTTTTAATTCAGACAGTGCATACATTTCTTCTGTTGCTTAGTCTGAATAATTTGGGCATCCTGCAAAGTATAACCTACTTTGGGTTTGAAGTGATCATTTATCTGCGTGGCTAGGAGGAGCCACTGGCATTGCAGCAATTTAGCTGTGCTCAGAAAGGGTTGGAAAAAAAAAATCCTGAGGTCTGCATAGGCAAGAAGGAGTTAATGCTTGTCGAGCATTATTCTTATACAAATTAAGTCCAGAGCACAGCAGCAGCCTCACCAGCAGGAGCAGATGCTAGGCAGTGATGCAACCTGTGTTATTTACTTAGGCCTCTGTAGTGACCTTACTGGCTTGCAGACAAAGGATACACATATCTGGAGGTAGGTAGCATGCTGATACCTTTTTTATTCAGTCCTTTTTCTTTTATTGCGAACAAGCTCCTGAAATCATCTTGCATGGAGCAACAGGGGAACTGTGTATTTTTAGCATGGTTTCAGAAGGAGGAAAAAAAAGCCTCCAAAGAACTGATTCAGATTTGGTTTCTGGTTTTGTACCAATATAATCAGGAACGTTTAGAAGCCATGATGCGTCGGTCCCTTGAACGCAGCCAGCAGCTGGAACAGAAGCAGAAGCGATGGTCGTGGGGAGGAGCACTGGCTGCAGGCTCAGGAGGGAGAGATGGTAAGTGAAACAGGCTGCCTGCATTGCAGATCTTGAAGTGCAAAATGCATGAGGTTGTGGAGATAGTAAGGATGATGCATTTTATAGTTAGGGTGGTACTGTAGGGGCTACCGCCTTGGGGCGTGAATAAATGCTTTGTAATTGCTTGCCAGGCTTCCTCTCTCTAATACCTTCTGGGGAGGAAGGTCACTCCTGACTTTAGGAATGCAGATCATTTTAATAGAGTAACCTGAATCTGTTTGGAGGATGCTAAATGCTAAAATTAAAATTTATGCGCTCTCTCTCCCTTACTCTCTTTCCCCGCATTGTCTTCCCACGCACACAGTTAGCAAATTTAATGTTCACCAAAGGACTGAGTGCTGTCTGAGCCTTGCAAAAGATGATCTGGTTTTGTTTGGTACTTCTGAAAACCTGATGGGAATTTCTAGATGACTATGCAGCATGTGCAGTTTTAAATAGTTTGGGGTTTTCTTCCCCCCCATAGTTTTTGTTGCTGCTCTTTTTGATTTGGCTTCAGAACAAATTCCTTTTATTACATAATCAGTCATGTACTGCTTTTATGTTTCAAAAATATACATGTTTTCTGTTTTAAATCATACAATTTATTTAAGTTTGTCAGGTTTGAATAAACTGATGTTATGGGGAAAAATATCCATGTTCGGGTGATAATGAAATATGACAGTTACTCTTTTTTAAACTGTGTGTAAATATACTTAACTCTAAAAAGGCAAACTCTGTTTCACGTCTTAGTTTTCACGGTATGCCATCAAAAAAGCCAGAAAATTAAATATATATGATAATAAAAGAACTCTTTTATACTTTGAGAGAGAAACCAGTTAGTCTTTGTAATGCAGTTTATGCTGAATTCCAGCTCCCCCAACTTACTCAGTAATTTCTTTCACCTCTTTTTGCTCTGATTTCTCTGCTGTGTAGGTGAATCAGAAAATACCCCACCCCCTGTTCTAGGTTTAGCTGCCAACACCCTTCCTCCAGACCCTGTGACCTCTACTGCTCCTGCTGATTCCTTCAATGGTATTTCAGAGAATCACAGTACCATCATGTCTCGTTTATAACTGTTCTAATCACTGTAATCCATCCACTGATCTTGTCCTTCCTAACCACTGTTTTCTTATTATTTCAGTCTGGTAGTCTATGGCATTACCCTTAACGATGTGGACCAAATGTCTTTTTAATTTCCTTTTGATTTTGCCATGGTGGAGCGGTGCATGCCTCGCATTCCAGCACAGTAGAGGCATTTCATGGTTTTCTCACTAACTGTAGACTTCTACCGCTCAGATTCTCATCTCTGTTAATTCTGTGGGTGCTCTCTGTTTGTATGTGTGTGTAAATATAATTACATGTATATTTGACAGTTCTAGTGGATGTGCAAGTGGTGTTGAAAAAAAATTTCAGTTGCACAGTAAGAGAAAATGTGTTATGGAGACCATGTTTCATCAAAGCAGTCCTCTCTTCCCATCTCAAGGGCCTTTTTCTGCAATATTTTACAAACAAGCAAAGTTGGTATAAACAGCCATACAGAATGCTGTATTTTCAGCCTCCTGAAGTGGATTTTGGCCAAGCTGCCATTTGTAACAAACTCAAGTAGTTGACTTTGTTTGGGCAATCACGTTTTGTTTTCTTTTGTATTGTTCAGTTATCTTTTTTTTTTAATTATTATTATAAAAGGACTTAATTTTTTTATTATAAAAGGACTGTGAAGTAGATGAGTGCTCCAAAATTAAGAATGGATTGCATATAGGATTTCCAATTTTGATTGCAGATGTACTTGGCATTTTGAAGACGCAACGCAGCCTGTTTTAAGAACTAGGTTCCTTCTCTGTCTCCAGAAGAGGAGCTAGGCTTGAATATTACTCCTGCAAAATGCACAGTAAATGTCCTGCCCATGCTCTCACAGAACTCTTATTTCTGTGCAAACAGATTCAAATTTTTGTACTAATTATTGTTCACGTACAGAAAGATTTGGATATGCAGCTGATGTTTCGTAGCATACCAGCATTGTACCTGCTTTCTTAAAAATGCGAATGTAGAGAATTGTATTGTTTACTGTAGTAGATGGAGGCAAATGTTGCAGTGAGGCAACGTTTCAATGGATGTAATAGGGAATGCAGTAACTTAAGGGCTGCAGAATTAGGGCCACATATATGTTTTTAGCTGAAAGTATTTTTGTTTTTGAAAGAAAGAAAATTCAAATTTAAGGGACAAAGCATCTATACTTTTAGCTTCTGAGCATCATGCAGTGATTGTCGTAGAGTAGTACACAGCAGTAATAAGTGAATAACATTTTTCTGTCATTCTGTTGAATAAATGGCAAGGTTGGAAATAGGTATTTGCTCAAACAGACTTTGTCAAACAGTATTTTGGAAGAAATAACAGAAACAAAAATGAAAGCACTTGAGGTAGTACCAAAAAGCTTTTTTTTTTAAAAAAAAAAAAAATTGTCAAGCACAAAAAGCTAAAGCCAAATAGCTGGTGCCAGATCAGTCATTAAAACCGTTCTCATTGTGCAAATGCACAAATGTTGATTATTTCATTTTTGTGTTAGAATAATAACCTGAGGTCTATCCCCACTCTTCCAGACTGAAAGTAGAGGGGAGGGGGAATGGAGGGAAGGAGTTCAGAGTTGTCGTATGTGCAGTTCATTTTCTTTAGGTAACTTTCTGCTTGTGCTGGTATTGAATATCTTGTATCAGAATGGCTTCACTCATTCAGACCTGATATACTGCCACAGGCAAATAATTACATAAAACATAGGCTACTGTAAAACTGAGATGTTGAATTCACAAGCAGAAAAGTTGCATCCCAAAGCATGTCTTATAAAATGCTGCCAGCAGTCGGAAAGAGCTTATCTCATGCCTTATTCAGGGCTATGATCAGTGGCAAGGGCCAGGAGTACAAACGTGAGGTTAATTTTGGGAGTTTATCAACACTGTGATGTGAATACAAATATCTTTAATGCATCTCTCTGCAGCATGTGACAAACTTTCAGCTTCTACAATGAATCTGCCAAAGCAAATGGAATCGCCAATCAGTAAGCGCCTCTCCTCCTCCACAGCGGCAATAACACATTCCCCCGACAGAGGCAAGTGAATATGCTGGTCTCCTATCAGCATAGACTCTCCTTCTGCTTAAAGCACTTCTTGTCCATATAGCTATATAACTCGCTTATGTCTATTATTCAAAAGAACCCAAACATTTGGGGGGTTGTAAGTTAATACAATAAAATAGTGCTGCAGCCTGTCCCAAGACTTTGCTGCTATGCTGGAGATCCTAGGCTAGCAACAAACGCTGTGGGGTTTTTTTACTGATTCTTTTTCAATTTTTGATACTCCAGCAAACAGTGTTGTAAGTACATGCTGTGGCTGCAGCAATTTCCCGTAAGTGTACAGCTTGTGATCTTTTAGCCAAATAATGAAAAACAAGCAAGCCAAACACGTGGCTCAACAATAGACATGGGTTGTACAGTGGGCAGAAGTACGTCCCATTAAGCACCTGGGAGACTTCAATCTGGTGACCAGAGTTGTAGAGCCCTTTAATTTGATTTGAAACCCTGATCCATCAGAGGCTCAGCAAAAGATGATCATCTTGCGGGATTAGTGGTTATTAAACACTACACAAAGGACTGAAGGATTTACCCCACCGTGAACTCTTTGGATTTTTCTTCTTTGGATTTTGTTTTTGTGTCTTTCTTCCTTTTTCCCCCTCTTTTTTTTAAATTCTAATGAGAAAAAAAAATTGACTAAAATAAGTGACAATGAAGGCTTATTTCTAGAATGAAAAGAAGGTAAATTTACTTTCATTTCTGAATTGCTTAATGAAAACTCATCAATAGCTTTGAGGTTATTATGATAGATGGCTATATATGTATGCATGTAATAGGAACATCTATAAATATCTTTCTTATATAGTTGATGCTTATATTTATGGAGTAGGAAGGAATGCAGGCATGTTGTATAAATAAGACTTATATAATGCGGTGAGACTGCAAATTTTAAATGCAGTCCCAGTATGGTTGGCACATTAGTGAGTAGCTGCGCTGTTATACCAAATGTTTCGCCTTTTCTGCTGGGGAAAAAGGCAAACCTTTTTCATGCTGAGTCATGAAAGCAACCATTTTGCAGAATGGAACATACCTCTGTGTAAGAACAAAATGCAACACAGTCTTAACCTTACTTAACCTTACTATATTTATTGTACAGGTGGGAAAATAAATTAAAATTATGGAGAAACTAGAAACCTTTTTTTCAGAGGGAATGAAAATTATCATTAAATATTTTAAATCTCAAACACTTTGAGATTTTTTTCATTTCATTTAATCATTTCATCATTTTGTTTCAGTTATTTTAATGTAACATTGTTTTATTTCTTTGCATTTTAAATTTTATTTTATTTGCTCCCATCCTTCAGCTCACCGCATGCATCTTAGCCCAATGGAAAACTTTATTGTTTCTCGACTGCTGACTCCCACACAGTCATCTTTAGCCAGAAGCAGAAGTACATTAATGCTTTCTGAGCAGTACAGTAATCCAGGTAAAAATGTGAATTACTCTCTTTGAAACCGTTAAGGTATGGTTTTGGTTGCATTTGAGTAGCTGCTGAAAGAAATTGAGTACTATGAACCAAATGACAGTTTATGTGATAGCATAAAATCAACGATGAACTAAGTTGTTCATGATAGCAGTGTATTTAAAAGCTTGAAAAAACATCATCTTATCTGTCTTGTTCCGAGTATCTTTTTAAAAAGAACATAATTTAAAAAAAAGAAAAAACAAACAACAAAAAATTGAATTAACAAAATCACTAAAACCTGAGCCAATGGAAGACTGAATATATTCATTTAAGAAACAATTTTTTAGACCAATGTGTGACCCCTCTCAGAGGCTTTATTTGATATATTAATGTAATCCCCTTTCATACCCAAATAGTATGTAGAACAAAAATCCCAGTGCACCATTTGAGCCTTAATTATTTTTACTAGGGTTCCAGTTCTTTGCTGTTAAATTACTTTTTGCCTTTAACTGAATGACTGTATGTGTATTTTTATATATATGTGTGTGTGTGTGTGTGTGTGTGTATACCCCCACAAAGTGATACTCACTTAGAGGAAAAAACAGAGACACTGATAGGAAGGTGTCAGTTCCAGAAATTTTGATCTTCAAGAAACTAAAAATTAGGGATGATAGTTACTGTTCCTATCTGTAAAAAGCAGTCTAATAAAACCCTTATTTTGCAGACATCTACAAAACTAATGTTTCCAGTCCTGCTAATGCTTAGACAAGTGCCTGACTTCCAGAGTAGTTCCTACTTATAAATCTATACCTGGTCATAGTGTTTGCTGAAACAAGGACAGAAGTTCAACAGCTGTTTTTACTTTTATTAAAAACAAAAAAACCCCACCCCAAATGCCACCCCCAAATGCCTGTCTGCAAAAGAAACATTATTTTCAGGATAAAACTAGTTAGGTGGTAAAAGACTAATCATCTTTACGATCGGTATTTTCATATACCATGGTTGAAATAGGCTCAGGTCCTGCATCTGTTCAGGGATCGACTACTGCTAAGAGTGAACAAAAGCCAACTCGAAATTAGATCAGTGTATTCTGCTTAAAATTTTGAGGTGAATTGCTGGGGCCGCCTACAGATGTTGTTTTCCGTGTTGTATTTGATACTGAAGAAATCAATAGGGACTTTCTTCCCCACTCATTTTGTTTGTAAACTCCCAGCTTTATCTCTCTCTTCATCACAGGATCTTTAAAGTAGCACACTGGCATGTCTGACAAGGGTACAATTTGGCCTGCAAACTGCTTTTTCCCTGAGCTGAAACAGGAGTGCTGGTTCTGGGAACAGCTCTCTGAACCAGCATCCTCTTGCCATTTCCTCGCAAGGCAATCGGGCTGTAGCACAGGTTGCAAACAGCATCAGTACTCAGAGTGGCCATTGACGGTTTTGTCAGTAATTGCCAGTAAAAGCGTTGAGGGAGATCTCCCATTTGTCGTGTACTTCTCTCCGTAGAAGTAGCTTCCTGAACAGGGAAGAGGGCTCTTCCTTTTCAAGAGCTCATACTGTGCCTCATGTCATTATGTTTGTGTCAAAGTTGCTCTGCTCCTGCATTTTCTGTAAGCTTAGAAATGAGGAGTCTCAATTTAAGACACTTTCTCTAGGGCAGTGCATTATCAATGTCACTCTGAGTGAAGATATTCAGGCAAACACTTGTTATTGGACACATATAATTCAATTTTTTTTACAGTTGAAATAAAAATACTTAAGCAGCATTTAAGTTTCTGAACAGTTTTCTTAATATTCAGTGAACTTTTGCCAACTTGCTGGAAAGTCAGTCAAAGAATACACAGGTCCAGTTAAACTTAAGCATACAAAAGGTTTCATAAGAAATTTTATAGGACTGCCCACAATAAAAAAATACTGGAAATGTGAATTCCTTTACATTTGAGCATAATTACTGCTTTTCCAAAGTCAACATCCTTCTTGGCTTCAGTTGAATAAGGTTGGAAACATGCTGTCACATAGTTACAGTTAGTGTCTGTCTTATTAATAAAGCATATACTCTGTTGATTGTCCTATATGTATGTGAAAGTTTCATCCCAGAAGGCAATATGAACAAAAACAGGACTAAAATATCCTATTTTTAAAAAATCCTGTTCATATTGCAAATAAAGAAAAAATACCCAGAAAGAGTTGTCCTGTAAGCTGTAATGCATGTGTCTCAAACTGATGTCTACCACAAATAACAATAACTGAAATACCTGCAGCAGTATTTAGTTTGGGTTTGGGTTTGGTGGTTTTTTTTTGTTTGTTTGTTTTTAAATTAAAGTAATATTTTGAAAAGCAGTTAGGTATTTAGGAGCCTTTGCCATGTTTAGGCTTTAAAAAAAAAAATAAATTCCCTACTCTTCTGTCACCTTTCCTGTTTTGCAGTATTTGTTCACAAGTGACCCAACTACAATTGTTTGATTACTCTTTTTATCATATGCAAAGGAAGCTGGACTTCTCAGAAGAAAAAAGAATCACAGTCATAGTCAGGTGATTCAAAAGGCATATGAGTAAGAGAGCAATATTTTAGATAATTAAAAAAAAAAAAATCCTATAAATTTCAGTTGAGGCATTTTTAGTAAACATGGGACCATGCTGAATGTGTTATATAATGTGATCTTTTGAAACACTTTTAAAAAAACCTTGAAAACTACCTTCGATCGTTATAACATAAAAGTATGCTGTTTTCTCCTCTCCTTTACTTCCTCTGTCTGTGCTCTCTTTTGCTCTTGTTATTGTACTATAACTCTTTAGTATTCCATATCTGTCCTCGTGTAGCACCAGCTAGTCCGCTTAAATCTCCCTACAAGCCTTCCCCCACCCGAAGCGCCGACAGAAAGAAGGCAACTTCACCCTCCACTTCTGATGCTGTGAAAGGGGCGGCTGCCGCTGAAGCTACTCAGGTGGGTTTGCAAAGGTTTTGATTTCATTTCTGGGCAAACTGATGTGGCTTCTGGTTATCAGCTTTCCCTTTACATTTATAAAAATAAAGTGCTACCCCTGTTGTAAGAAACAGCAGTAAGAAAGAGTAAGCCTTGCATGCATCTGTTGCTTTTCTGCTCCCGTTTAGCAGCATTTTAGTATCTTCCTCCTCCTGGGAATCAATGTTGAGTGCTGGTATTTGGAACAGCAACACCTTTATTTTCAGGGAACTGAGATTTCTGGCACTGGTGTAAGTTTCTGGACTTGCCTGTAACTTCTGGGAATGGAGATGATGACAAATAGGCTCTCTCTACTGGGTATGACTATCCAGTCTTGCTGGTTAACTAACAAGCTTCACATATTTCGGAAGCTTGCCAAGTGTATTGACAATGCCTCTGTTTTATATCAATTGCTTAACTCTTTCTGTGGACATTTTTAATGCTGTTTGCTTAAAAGGTGCATTATTGACCCACTGTAGTTTCCAGAAAAGCAAAGGCAAGTCATTCACCTTCACTGAGTCTACACAACGTAAGGCATGTTTTAAAAAATTTATGCTAGGGCTGTAAAATTCACATAAGGTCCTGTGTCTTGTAATAGTTAATAGTAGGGGGATTCACGCCATCTAAATTAGATGCAAGTGAGAGGACCAAAGCTGGGAGCTGAAGATTTGTGTAGTGTCTTTTCTTGGGCATGATTTACAGTTTACATCCAGCAGCATTGCTGCGAGATGCCTGGGTGAAGTACTGACCGTGTCTTGAGAGGCGTTGCAGGAACATGTAGATGATTTTGGAAACTGCACCCAGTGCCACCGCCCCTCCCAAGATCTCCTGGAGAGGCTCTGATGTGATGTTTCTTACCTGCAACTTGTATACTATGTCCATGCAAGACATGATTGTGGTTTTTTATGTCTATGTAAAATAAAAAACTACGCATCTCAGTTGTGAGCTGGTGTTTATCTTAAATGTATGTTACACAAATCTGTTTATATGACATCTTGTTAATAAAACTATCAAATGTATTTTTGATGTGTTGATCCTAATTATGGAAACCAAAATGGACTGTGTTTCTAGACTGAGAAGATAAAGAAAGAGAAGCGACCCGCAACACCTGGTTCATCATCTGGTATGGGATCTCCTCTAAGAAGGTCCGATTCTCCTGCTGCCATGTCCAGAAGGTCTGCATCACCTGCGACACCTAAGTATGCCTTTCTTACTAGTGGTCTAATATGCTGTGAGCTTCTTGTAACCTATAAAGGAGACATAGATTCTTGAGGAACTTCCTTTGAAGTGTTGTGTAAAATCTAGTTAATTTTAGTTATACATACACACATATACAGATGGAGAGAGAAACAGAGAGATGTAGATAAACAGATATAATATATGTAAAATTGTGTTAGTGGTCACTAGAGACACTTCTCTGTCTTCTCTCAGTCTTTTGAAATCATCATGGTACATTTCATAATTCATGTGAAATTTTATTTAAAATTTATTTTTAAACATGCTTTTGTTTTATTTGGTTTTGAAGAAACTCTGCCTAATGTGAAGAAATGCACAGAATATGAATACTAACTAGAAATTCCAGCATTTAAAATATGCATTTCCTATTGCTGGCATGACCATCTGGTTCCATAAATATACTTAACTATGTGTCATCTAAACCATCAGTTTTAATCTTTGCTTATTTGCACA
Organism: Fulmarus glacialis; assembly: GCF_000690835.1. Lineage (NCBI taxonomy): Eukaryota > Metazoa > Chordata > Aves > Procellariiformes > Procellariidae > Fulmarus > Fulmarus glacialis. The sequence goes on from NW_009208166.1 coordinate 19,999, forward strand.
CCTCTGTGGGTTTGTTGCTTTTTGTTGGTTTTTTTTTTTTTTGCATGCAGAGTTGTGGACCTAAAGCATATCTGGGCTTACTAGCAATTGAGTTGCTTTTCTCACTTGTCTTTTGCAGACATTCAAAACTGTAGTCTGTGTACCACAGCTTGCAACTCATGAGTCTAAGCAAATGTGTCTTCAGCTTTCTTAGAACAGGATATTAAGTCTGGCTTAAATGCAGAAGTATGCTAAAGTAGTCATGGTCTACAGTAGTTGTCTGATTTTTTTGTTTTGTTTTGTTCTTCCCTAGACCCTCTTCATGGGTCCCACTTCTGTCTTGAAAATTATCTCCTTTTGTCTGATTCTACTTATTTATTTATTTATCTGAACCTGGCCATATTCTGAACCAGTCTTGATGATCCCCTTTCTGATAAATTTCTTCTGCTTCAAAAACTAGCTGGTGTTCCTTTTCTGTTTCAGCTCTGAGTGCATAGCAGTTTAATGGAGGATGATTTTGTGTGTGAATCTGGTGCTAGACAAAATACAGGAGATCATCTGACTCTGGGCGTTCTTTCTGTTTTAGACATCCCCTTATATGCAGCTGGGAAATTGGAATTTTTGGTTCATATTACAGGGCTACAAATTCTGAAACTTTCATATTATATGTATATAATGTCATCAGATTCTGAACTATGTAAATTTTGTGAAGAATGGAATGATATGAAGTGTTAATGGCAATCAGCTTTTTTCATTGCAGTTTTGAGCAGATCATTGTCTAGTGGCACTCCAAAACATACAGAGGAAAGTTTGAGCTATAAAAATGTGTATTATTCTGTAAGTACTGATATTCTCTGTTCAGAATGCATCTTTCAGTTCACTCAGCCAGTATAAAAGACATACCAAGAGACATATTTAGTTAAGCAAAATGATTCGTGGGAAATAGATTGCTGAGAGTGAAGCACTTCTTGATGGGCAGGCATTGAAAAGGTTGGTATAGTGCATCATAGAGACATCTGGGGAAAAAAAGAAAAAGATTTTGTGAAACAGGTGTTTAGTGCTTAATGAAAAAAATATGCCCTGTCTTAATTTGTAGCACTAATTTCCGTAAAAGGTTAGGCAAAGATGGAGGTTTTTTTCCCAGGGGTGCTAATTATGAGAACCTTTTTATAGTAAAATGTTTTCGTGTCTATAAGGAATATAAACTGCTGGTTGTGGAGGAAGAAGCAGATGTTGTAGGGAGGAATTAAGCAGCATACTGGTGGGTTTCTCTGTGATTGTGAGACACAGTAGTTATCCTTTTTTCTTTTTTCCTCCCCCTCTTCCTCAAGAGAATCTGATTCTGACCACTGCTAGAAATGTATTACTGAGCATTTAATCTTAACATGGCCCAATTAGAACACCCTCCTTGACCTTATGAGAGATACAGTGAATAGAGTTTAAATCCATGTTTCTTACTGATTGCAGAATGACAGTTCTGCTTCAGCACTCTTGAAACTTCCCCTCAGAAATTTAAAATAAAATAAAAAAAGGTGTCTTGATCACCAATATTCTATTATTATATAAAGATATTTAT